>NW_027167893.1:0-98068 GCF_040954835.1 Lepisosteus oculatus
GCAGAAAGTGTCAAACGTGTTTTTCAGCAGAAATAAACATGTTTCTGCAAGTTTGGTCAACCCCATGTAAGTTATGGGGTAGTAACATCACACTTTTCAAAACGTGTTTTTCAGCCCGAAATAAACGCGTTTTTTCAGACAACTGAATCTCCTTGTAACAGCAAGGCTCAGAAGAGCCCACACACTCAGCCCTTAACCCCAGTGTACAGAAAGTGTCAAAACGTGTTTTTCAGCAGAAATAAACATGTTTCTGCAAGTTTGGTCAACCCCATGTAAGTTATGGGGCAGTAACATTACAATTTTCAAAACGTGTTTTTCAGCCCGAAATAAACGCGTTTTTTCAGACAACTGAATCTCCTTGTAACAGCAAGGCTCAGAAGAGCCCACACACTCAGCCCTTAACCCCAGTGTACAGAAAGTGCCAAAACGTGTTTTTCAGCAGAAATAAACATGTTTCTGCAAGTTTGGTCAACCCCATGTAAGTTATGGGGCAGTAACATCACATTTTCAAAACGTGTTTTTCAGCCCGAAATAAACGCGTTTTTTCAGACAACTGAATCTCCTTGTAACAGCAAGGCTCAGAAGTGCCCACACACTCAGCCCTTAACCCCAGTGTGCAGAAAGGGTCAAAATGTGTTTTTCAGCAGAAATAAACATGTTTCTGCAAGTTTGGTCAACCCCATGTAAGTTATGGGGCATTAACATCACACTTTTCAAAACGTGTTTTTCAGCCCGAAATAAGCGCGTTTTTTCAGACAACTGAATCTCCTTGTAACAGCAAGGCTCAGAAGAGCCCACACACTCAGCCCTTAACCCCAGTGTGCAGAAAGGGTCAAAATGTGTTTTTCAGCAGAAATAAACATGTTTCTGCAAGTTTGGTCAACCCCATGTAAGTTATGGGGCAGTAACATCACACTTTTCAAAACGTGTTTTTCAGCCCGAAATAAACGCGTTTTTTCAGACAACTGAATCTCCTTGTAACAGCAAGGCTCAGAAGAGCCCACAAACTCAGCCCTTAACCCCAGTGTGCAGAAAGGGTCAAAATGTGTTTTTAAGCAGAAATAAACATGTTTCTGCAAGTTTGGTCAACCCCATGTAAGTTATGGGGCAGTAACATCACACTTTTCAAAACGTGTTTTTCAGCCCGAAATAAACGCGTTTTTTCAGACAACTGAATCTCCTTGTAACAGCAAGGCTCAGAAGTGCCCACACACTCAGCCCTTAACCCCAGTGTGCAGAAAGGGTCAAAATGTGTTTTTCAGCAGAAATAAACATGTTTCTGCAAGTTTGGTCAACCCCATGTAAGTTATGGGGTAGTAACATCACACTTTTCAAAACGTGTTTTTCAGCCCGAAATAAGCGCGTTTTTTCAGACAACTGAATCTCCTTGTAACAGCAAGGCTCAGAAGAGCCCACACACTCAGCCCTTAACCCAGTGTGCAGAAAGTGTCAAAACGTGTTTTTCAGCAGAAATAAACATGTTTCTGCAAGTTTGGTCAACCCCATGTAAGTTATGGGGTAGTAACATCACACTTTTCAAAACGTGTTTTTCAGCCCGAAATAAACGCGTTTTTTCAGACAACTGAATCTCCTTGTAACAGCAAGGCTCAGAAGAGCCCACACACTCAGCCCTTAACCCCAGTGTACAGAAAGTGTCAAAACGTGTTTTTCAGCAGAAATAAACATGTTTCTGCAAGTTTGGTCAACCCCATGTAAGTTATGGGGCAGTAACATTACAATTTTCAAAACGTGTTTTTCAGCCCGAAATAAACGCGTTTTTTCAGACAACTGAATCTCCTTGTAACAGCAAGGCTCAGAAGAGCCCACACACTCAGCCCTTAACCCCAGTGTACAGAAAGTGCCAAAACGTGTTTTTCAGCAGAAATAAACATGTTTCTGCAAGTTTGGTCAACCCCATGTAAGTTATGGGGCAGTAACATCACATTTTCAAAACGTGTTTTTCAGCCCGAAATAAACGCGTTTTTTCAGACAACTGAATCTCCTTGTAACAGCAAGGCTCAGAAGTGCCCACACACTCAGCCCTTAACCCCAGTGTGCAGAAAGGGTCAAAATGTGTTTTTCAGCAGAAATAAACATGTTTCTGCAAGTTTGGTCAACCCCATGTAAGTTATGGGGCATTAACATCACACTTTTCAAAACGTGTTTTTCAGCCCGAAATAAGCGCGTTTTTTTCAGACAACTGAATCTCCTTGTAACAGCAAGGCTCAGAAGAGCCCACACACTCAGCCCTTAACCCCAGTGTGCAGAAAGGGTCAAAATGTGTTTTTCAGCAGAAATAAACATGTTTCTGCAAGTTTGGTCAACCCCATGTAAGTTATGGGGCAGTAACATTACAATTTTCAAAACGTGTTTTTCAGCCCGAAATAAACGCGTTTTTTCAGACAACTGAATCTCCTTGTAACAGCAAGGCTCAGAAGAGCCCACACACTCAGCCCTTAACCCCAGTGTGCAGAAAGGGTCAAAATGTGTTTTTCAGCAGAAATAAACATGTTTCTGCAAGTTTGGTCAACCCTATGTAAGTTATGGGGCATTAACATCACACTTTTCAAAACGTGTTTTTCAGCCCGAAATAAGCGCGTTTTTTCAGACAACTGAATCTCCTTGTAACAGCAAGGCTCAGAAGAGCCCACACACTCAGCCCTTAACCCAGTGTACAGAAAGTGTCAAAACGTGTTTTTCAGCAGAAATAAACATGTTTCTGCAAGTTTGGTCAACCCCATGTAAGTTATGGGGCAGTAACATCACACTTTTCAAAACGTGTTTTTCAGCCCGAAATAAGCGCGTTTTTTCAGACAACTGAATCTCCTTGTAACAGCAAGGCTCAGAAGAGCCCACACACTCAGCCCTTAACCCCAGTGTGCAGAAAGTGTCAAAATGTGTTTTTCAGCAGAAATAAACATGTTTCTGCAAGTTTGGTCAACCCCATGTAAGTTATGGGGTAGTAACATCACACTTTTCAAAACGTGTTTTTCAGCCCGAAATAAACGCGTTTTTTCAGACAACTGAATCTCCTTGTAACAGCAAGGCTCAGAAGAGCCCACACACTCAGCCCTTAACCCCAGTGTGCAGAAAGTGTCAAAACGTGTTTTTCAGCAGAAATAAACATGTTTCTGCAAGTTTGGTCAACCCCATGTAAGTTATGGGGTAGTAACATCACACTTTTCAAAACGTGTTTTTCAGCCCGAAATAAACGCGTTTTTTCAGACAACTGAATCTCCTTGTAACAGCAAGGCTCAGAAGAGCCCACACACTCAGCCCTTAACCCCAGTGTACAGAAAGTGTCAAAACGTGTTTTTCAGCAGAAATAAACATGTTTCTGCAAGTTTGGTCAACCCCATGTAAGTTATGGGGCAGTAACATTACAATTTTCAAAACGTGTTTTTCAGCCCGAAATAAACGCGTTTTTTCAGACAACTGAATCTCCTTGTAACAGCAAGGCTCAGAAGAGCCCACACACTCAGCCCTTAACCCCAGTGTACAGAAAGTGCCAAAACGTGTTTTTCAGCAGAAATAAACATGTTTCTGCAAGTTTGGTCAACCCCATGTAAGTTATGGGGCAGTAACATCACATTTTCAAAACGTGTTTTTCAGCCCGAAATAAACGCGTTTTTTCAGACAACTGAATCTCCTTGTAACAGCAAGGCTCAGAAGTGCCCACACACTCAGCCCTTAACCCCAGTGTGCAGAAAGGGTCAAAATGTGTTTTTCAGCAGAAATAAACATGTTTCTGCAAGTTTGGTCAACCCCATGTAAGTTATGGGGCATTAACATCACACTTTTCAAAACGTGTTTTTCAGCCCGAAATAAGCGCGTTTTTTCAGACAACTGAATCTCCTTGTAACAGCAAGGCTCAGAAGAGCCCACACACTCAGCCCTTAACCCCAGTGTGCAGAAAGGGTCAAAATGTGTTTTTCAGCAGAAATAAACATGTTTCTGCAAGTTTGGTCAACCCCATGTAAGTTATGGGGCAGTAACATCACACTTTTCAAAACGTGTTTTTCAGCCCGAAATAAACGCGTTTTTTCAGACAACTGAATCTCCTTGTAACAGCAAGGCTCAGAAGAGCCCACAAACTCAGCCCTTAACCCCAGTGTGCAGAAAGGGTCAAAATGTGTTTTTAAGCAGAAATAAACATGTTTCTGCAAGTTTGGTCAACCCCATGTAAGTTATGGGGCAGTAACATCACACTTTTCAAAACGTGTTTTTCAGCCCGAAATAAACGCGTTTTTTCAGACAACTGAATCTCCTTGTAACAGCAAGGCTCAGAAGTGCCCACACACTCAGCCCTTAACCCCAGTGTGCAGAAAGGGTCAAAATGTGTTTTTCAGCAGAAATAAACATGTTTCTGCAAGTTTGGTCAACCCCATGTAAGTTATGGGGTAGTAACATCACACTTTTCAAAACGTGTTTTTCAGCCCGAAATAAGCGCGTTTTTTCAGACAACTGAATCTCCTTGTAACAGCAAGGCTCAGAAGAGCCCACACACTCAGCCCTTAACCCCAGTGTGCAGAAAGTGTCAAAACGTGTTTTTCAGCAGAAATAAACATGTTTCTGCAAGTTTGGTCAACCCCATGTAAGTTATGGGGTAGTAACATCACACTTTTCAAAACGTGTTTTTCAGCCCGAAATAAACGCGTTTTTTCAGACAACTGAATCTCCTTGTAACAGCAAGGCTCAGAAGAGCCCACACACTCAGCCCTTAACCCCAGTGTACAGAAAGTGTCAAAACGTGTTTTTCAGCAGAAATAAACATGTTTCTGCAAGTTTGGTCAACCCCATGTAAGTTATGGGGCAGTAACATTACAATTTTCAAAACGTGTTTTTCAGCCCGAAATAAACGCGTTTTTTCAGACAACTGAATCTCCTTGTAACAGCAAGGCTCAGAAGAGCCCACACACTCAGCCCTTAACCCCAGTGTACAGAAAGTGCCAAAACGTGTTTTTCAGCAGAAATAAACATGTTTCTGCAAGTTTGGTCAACCCCATGTAAGTTATGGGGCAGTAACATCACATTTTCAAAACGTGTTTTTCAGCCCGAAATAAACGCGTTTTTTCAGACAACTGAATCTCCTTGTAACAGCAAGGCTCAGAAGTGCCCACACACTCAGCCCTTAACCCCAGTGTGCAGAAAGGGTCAAAATGTGTTTTTCAGCAGAAATAAACATGTTTCTGCAAGTTTGGTCAACCCCATGTAAGTTATGGGGCATTAACATCACACTTTTCAAAACGTGTTTTTCAGCCCGAAATAAGCGCGTTTTTTCAGACAACTGAATCTCCTTGTAACAGCAAGGCTCAGAAGAGCCCACACACTCAGCCCTTAACCCCAGTGTGCAGAAAGGGTCAAAATGTGTTTTTCAGCAGAAATAAACATGTTTCTGCAAGTTTGGTCAACCCCATGTAAGTTATGGGGCAGTAACATTACAATTTTCAAAACGTGTTTTTCAGCCCGAAATAAACGCGTTTTTTCAGACAACTGAATCTCCTTGTAACAGCAAGGCTCAGAAGAGCCCACACACTCAGCCCTTAACCCCAGTGTACAGAAAGTGCCAAAACGTGTTTTTCAGCAGAAATAAACATGTTTCTGCAAGTTTGGTCAACCCCATGTAAGTTATGGGGCAGTAACATCACATTTTCAAAACGTGTTTTTCAGCCCGAAATAAACGCGTTTTTTCAGACAACTGAATCTCCTTGTAACAGCAAGGCTCAGAAGTGCCCACACACTCAGCCCTTAACCCCAGTGTGCAGAAAGGGTCAAAATGTGTTTTTCAGCAGAAATAAACATGTTTCTGCAAGTTTGGTCAACCCCATGTAAGTTATGGGGCATTAACATCACACTTTTCAAAACGTGTTTTTCAGCCCGAAATAAGCGCGTTTTTTCAGACAACTGAATCTCCTTGTAACAGCAAGGCTCAGAAGAGCCCACACACTCAGCCCTTAACCCCAGTGTGCAGAAAGGGTCAAAATGTGTTTTTCAGCAGAAATAAACATGTTTCTGCAAGTTTGGTCAACCCCATGTAAGTTATGGGGCAGTAACATCACACTTTTCAAAACGTGTTTTTCAGCCCGAAATAAACGCGTTTTTTCAGACAACTGAATCTCCTTGTAACAGCAAGGCTCAGAAGAGCCCACAAACTCAGCCCTTAACCCCAGTGTGCAGAAAGGGTCAAAATGTGTTTTTAAGCAGAAATAAACATGTTTCTGCAAGTTTGGTCAACCCCATGTAAGTTATGGGGCAGTAACATCACACTTTTCAAAACGTGTTTTTCAGCCCGAAATAAACGCGTTTTTTCAGACAACTGAATCTCCTTGTAACAGCAAGGCTCAGAAGTGCCCACACACTCAGCCCTTAACCCCAGTGTGCAGAAAGGGTCAAAATGTGTTTTTCAGCAGAAATAAACATGTTTCTGCAAGTTTGGTCAACCCCATGTAAGTTATGGGGTAGTAACATCACACTTTTCAAAACGTGTTTTTCAGCCCGAAATAAACGCGTTTTTTCAGACAACTGAATCTCCTTGTAACAGCAAGGCTCAGAAGAGCCCACACACTCAGCCCTTAACCCCAGTGTGCAGAAAGTGTCAAAACGTGTTTTTCAGCAGAAATAAACATGTTTCTGCAAGTTTGGTCAACCCCATGTAAGTTATGGGGTAGTAACATCACACTTTTCAAAACGTGTTTTTCAGCCCGAAATAAACGCGTTTTTTCAGACAACTGAATCTCCTTGTAACAGCAAGGCTCAGAAGAGCCCACACACTCAGCCCTTAACCCCAGTGTACAGAAAGTGTCAAAACGTGTTTTTCAGCAGAAATAAACATGTTTCTGCAAGTTTGGTCAACCCCATGTAAGTTATGGGGCAGTAACATTACAATTTTCAAAACGTGTTTTTCAGCCCGAAATAAACGCGTTTTTTCAGACAACTGAATCTCCTTGTAACAGCAAGGCTCAGAAGAGCCCACACACTCAGCCCTTAACCCCAGTGTACAGAAAGTGCCAAAACGTGTTTTTCAGCAGAAATAAACATGTTTCTGCAAGTTTGGTCAACCCCATGTAAGTTATGGGGCAGTAACATCACATTTTCAAAACGTGTTTTTCAGCCCGAAATAAACGCGTTTTTTCAGACAACTGAATCTCCTTGTAACAGCAAGGCTCAGAAGTGCCCACACACTCAGCCCTTAACCCCAGTGTGCAGAAAGGGTCAAAATGTGTTTTTCAGCAGAAATAAACATGTTTCTGCAAGTTTGGTCAACCCCATGTAAGTTATGGGGCATTAACATCACACTTTTCAAAACGTGTTTTTCAGCCCGAAATAAGCGCGTTTTTTCAGACAACTGAATCTCCTTGTAACAGCAAGGCTCAGAAGAGCCCACACACTCAGCCCTTAACCCCAGTGTGCAGAAAGGGTCAAAATGTGTTTTTCAGCAGAAATAAACATGTTTCTGCAAGTTTGGTCAACCCCATGTAAGTTATGGGGCAGTAACATCACACTTTTCAAAACGTGTTTTTCAGCCCGAAATAAACGCGTTTTTTCAGACAACTGAATCTCCTTGTAACAGCAAGGCTCAGAAGAGCCCACAAACTCAGCCCTTAACCCCAGTGTGCAGAAAGGGTCAAAATGTGTTTTTAAGCAGAAATAAACATGTTTCTGCAAGTTTGGTCAACCCCATGTAAGTTATGGGGCAGTAACATCACACTTTTCAAAACGTGTTTTTCAGCCCGAAATAAACGCGTTTTTTCAGACAACTGAATCTCCTTGTAACAGCAAGGCTCAGAAGTGCCCACACACTCAGCCCTTAACCCCAGTGTGCAGAAAGGGTCAAAATGTGTTTTTCAGCAGAAATAAACATGTTTCTGCAAGTTTGGTCAACCCCATGTAAGTTATGGGGTAGTAACATCACACTTTTCAAAACGTGTTTTTCAGCCCGAAATAAGCGCGTTTTTTCAGACAACTGAATCTCCTTGTAACAGCAAGGCTCAGAAGAGCCCACACACTCAGCCCTTAACCCCAGTGTGCAGAAAGTGTCAAAACGTGTTTTTCAGCAGAAATAAACATGTTTCTGCAAGTTTGGTCAACCCCATGTAAGTTATGGGGTAGTAACATCACACTTTTCAAAACGTGTTTTTCAGCCCGAAATAAACGCGTTTTTTCAGACAACTGAATCTCCTTGTAACAGCAAGGCTCAGAAGAGCCCACACACTCAGCCCTTAACCCCAGTGTACAGAAAGTGTCAAAACGTGTTTTTCAGCAGAAATAAACATGTTTCTGCAAGTTTGGTCAACCCCATGTAAGTTATGGGGCAGTAACATTACAATTTTCAAAACGTGTTTTTCAGCCCGAAATAAACGCGTTTTTTCAGACAACTGAATCTCCTTGTAACAGCAAGGCTCAGAAGAGCCCACACACTCAGCCCTTAACCCCAGTGTACAGAAAGTGCCAAAACGTGTTTTTCAGCAGAAATAAACATGTTTCTGCAAGTTTGGTCAACCCCATGTAAGTTATGGGGCAGTAACATCACATTTTCAAAACGTGTTTTTCAGCCCGAAATAAACGCGTTTTTTCAGACAACTGAATCTCCTTGTAACAGCAAGGCTCAGAAGTGCCCACACACTCAGCCCTTAACCCCAGTGTGCAGAAAGGGTCAAAATGTGTTTTTCAGCAGAAATAAACATGTTTCTGCAAGTTTGGTCAACCCCATGTAAGTTATGGGGCATTAACATCACACTTTTCAAAACGTGTTTTTCAGCCCGAAATAAGCGCGTTTTTTCAGACAACTGAATCTCCTTGTAACAGCAAGGCTCAGAAGAGCCCACACACTCAGCCCTTAACCCCAGTGTGCAGAAAGGGTCAAAATGTGTTTTTCAGCAGAAATAAACATGTTTCTGCAAGTTTGGTCAACCCCATGTAAGTTATGGGGCAGTAACATTACAATTTTCAAAACGTGTTTTTCAGCCCGAAATAAACGCGTTTTTTCAGACAACTGAATCTCCTTGTAACAGCAAGGCTCAGAAGAGCCCACACACTCAGCCCTTAACCCCAGTGTACAGAAAGTGCCAAAACGTGTTTTTCAGCAGAAATAAACATGTTTCTGCAAGTTTGGTCAACCCCATGTAAGTTATGGGGCAGTAACATCACATTTTCAAAACGTGTTTTTCAGCCCGAAATAAACGCGTTTTTTCAGACAACTGAATCTCCTTGTAACAGCAAGGCTCAGAAGTGCCCACACACTCAGCCCTTAACCCCAGTGTGCAGAAAGGGTCAAAATGTGTTTTTCAGCAGAAATAAACATGTTTCTGCAAGTTTGGTCAACCCCATGTAAGTTATGGGGCATTAACATCACACTTTTCAAAACGTGTTTTTCAGCCCGAAATAAGCGCGTTTTTTCAGACAACTGAATCTCCTTGTAACAGCAAGGCTCAGAAGAGCCCACACACTCAGCCCTTAACCCCAGTGTGCAGAAAGGGTCAAAATGTGTTTTTCAGCAGAAATAAACATGTTTCTGCAAGTTTGGTCAACCCCATGTAAGTTATGGGGCAGTAACATCACACTTTTCAAAACGTGTTTTTCAGCCCGAAATAAACGCGTTTTTTCAGACAACTGAATCTCCTTGTAACAGCAAGGCTCAGAAGAGCCCACAAACTCAGCCCTTAACCCCAGTGTGCAGAAAGGGTCAAAATGTGTTTTTAAGCAGAAATAAACATGTTTCTGCAAGTTTGGTCAACCCCATGTAAGTTATGGGGCAGTAACATCACACTTTTCAAAACGTGTTTTTCAGCCCGAAATAAACGCGTTTTTTCAGACAACTGAATCTCCTTGTAACAGCAAGGCTCAGAAGTGCCCACACACTCAGCCCTTAACCCCAGTGTGCAGAAAGGGTCAAAATGTGTTTTTCAGCAGAAATAAACATGTTTCTGCAAGTTTGGTCAACCCCATGTAAGTTATGGGGTAGTAACATCACACTTTTCAAAACGTGTTTTTCAGCCCGAAATAAGCGCGTTTTTTCAGACAACTGAATCTCCTTGTAACAGCAAGGCTCAGAAGAGCCCACACACTCAGCCCTTAACCCCAGTGTGCAGAAAGTGTCAAAACGTGTTTTTCAGCAGAAATAAACATGTTTCTGCAAGTTTGGTCAACCCCATGTAAGTTATGGGGTAGTAACATCACACTTTTCAAAACGTGTTTTTCAGCCCGAAATAAACGCGTTTTTTCAGACAACTGAATCTCCTTGTAACAGCAAGGCTCAGAAGAGCCCACACACTCAGCCCTTAACCCCAGTGTACAGAAAGTGTCAAAACGTGTTTTTCAGCAGAAATAAACATGTTTCTGCAAGTTTGGTCAACCCCATGTAAGTTATGGGGCAGTAACATTACAATTTTCAAAACGTGTTTTTCAGCCCGAAATAAACGCGTTTTTTCAGACAACTGAATCTCCTTGTAACAGCAAGGCTCAGAAGAGCCCACACACTCAGCCCTTAACCCCAGTGTACAGAAAGTGCCAAAACGTGTTTTTCAGCAGAAATAAACATGTTTCTGCAAGTTTGGTCAACCCCATGTAAGTTATGGGGCAGTAACATCACATTTTCAAAACGTGTTTTTCAGCCCGAAATAAACGCGTTTTTTCAGACAACTGAATCTCCTTGTAACAGCAAGGCTCAGAAGTGCCCACACACTCAGCCCTTAACCCCAGTGTGCAGAAAGGGTCAAAATGTGTTTTTCAGCAGAAATAAACATGTTTCTGCAAGTTTGGTCAACCCCATGTAAGTTATGGGGCATTAACATCACACTTTTCAAAACGTGTTTTTCAGCCCGAAATAAGCGCGTTTTTTCAGACAACTGAATCTCCTTGTAACAGCAAGGCTCAGAAGAGCCCACACACTCAGCCCTTAACCCCAGTGTGCAGAAAGGGTCAAAATGTGTTTTTCAGCAGAAATAAACATGTTTCTGCAAGTTTGGTCAACCCCATGTAAGTTATGGGGCAGTAACATCACACTTTTCAAAACGTGTTTTTCAGCCCGAAATAAACGCGTTTTTTCAGACAACTGAATCTCCTTGTAACAGCAAGGCTCAGAAGAGCCCACAAACTCAGCCCTTAACCCCAGTGTGCAGAAAGGGTCAAAATGTGTTTTTAAGCAGAAATAAACATGTTTCTGCAAGTTTGGTCAACCCCATGTAAGTTATGGGGCAGTAACATCACACTTTTCAAAACGTGTTTTTCAGCCCGAAATAAACGCGTTTTTTCAGACAACTGAATCTCCTTGTAACAGCAAGGCTCAGAAGTGCCCACACACTCAGCCCTTAACCCCAGTGTGCAGAAAGGGTCAAAATGTGTTTTTCAGCAGAAATAAACATGTTTCTGCAAGTTTGGTCAACCCCATGTAAGTTATGGGGTAGTAACATCACACTTTTCAAAACGTGTTTTTCAGCCCGAAATAAGCGCGTTTTTTCAGACAACTGAATCTCCTTGTAACAGCAAGGCTCAGAAGAGCCCACACACTCAGCCCTTAACCCCAGTGTGCAGAAAGTGTCAAAACGTGTTTTTCAGCAGAAATAAACATGTTTCTGCAAGTTTGGTCAACCCCATGTAAGTTATGGGGTAGTAACATCACACTTTTCAAAACGTGTTTTTCAGCCCGAAATAAACGCGTTTTTTCAGACAACTGAATCTCCTTGTAACAGCAAGGCTCAGAAGAGCCCACACACTCAGCCCTTAACCCCAGTGTACAGAAAGTGTCAAAACGTGTTTTTCAGCAGAAATAAACATGTTTCTGCAAGTTTGGTCAACCCCATGTAAGTTATGGGGCAGTAACATTACAATTTTCAAAACGTGTTTTTCAGCCCGAAATAAACGCGTTTTTTCAGACAACTGAATCTCCTTGTAACAGCAAGGCTCAGAAGAGCCCACACACTCAGCCCTTAACCCCAGTGTACAGAAAGTGCCAAAACGTGTTTTTCAGCAGAAATAAACATGTTTCTGCAAGTTTGGTCAACCCCATGTAAGTTATGGGGCAGTAACATCACATTTTCAAAACGTGTTTTTCAGCCCGAAATAAACGCGTTTTTTCAGACAACTGAATCTCCTTGTAACAGCAAGGCTCAGAAGTGCCCACACACTCAGCCCTTAACCCCAGTGTGCAGAAAGGGTCAAAATGTGTTTTTCAGCAGAAATAAACATGTTTCTGCAAGTTTGGTCAACCCCATGTAAGTTATGGGGCATTAACATCACACTTTTCAAAACGTGTTTTTCAGCCCGAAATAAGCGCGTTTTTTCAGACAACTGAATCTCCTTGTAACAGCAAGGCTCAGAAGAGCCCACACACTCAGCCCTTAACCCCAGTGTGCAGAAAGGGTCAAAATGTGTTTTTCAGCAGAAATAAACATGTTTCTGCAAGTTTGGTCAACCCCATGTAAGTTATGGGGCATTAACATCACACTTTTCAAAACGTGTTTTTCAGCCCGAAATAAGCGCGTTTTTTCAGACAACTGAATCTCCTTGTAACAGCAAGGCTCAGAAGTGCCCACACACTCAGCCCTTAACCCCAGTGTGCAGAAAGGGTCAAAATGTGTTTTTCAGCAGAAATAAACATGTTTCTGCAAGTTTGGTCAACCCCATGTAAGTTATGGGGTAGTAACATCACACTTTTCAAAACGTGTTTTTCAGCCCGAAATAAGCGCGTTTTTTCAGACAACTGAATCTCCTTGTAACAGCAAGGCTCAGAAGAGCCCACACACTCAGCCCTTAACCCCAGTGTGCAGAAAGTGTCAAAACGTGTTTTTCAGCAGAAATAAACATGTTTCTGCAAGTTTGGTCAACCCCATGTAAGTTATGGGGTAGTAACATCACACTTTTCAAAACGTGTTTTTTAGCCCGAAATAAACGCGTTTTTTCAGACAACTGAATCTCCTTGTAACAGCAAGGCTCAGAAGAGCCCACACACTCAGCCCTTAACCCCAGTGTACAGAAATTGTCAAAACGTGTTTTTCAGCAGAAATAAACATGTTTCTGCAAGTTTGGTCAACCCCATGTAAGTTATGGGGCAGTAACATTACAATTTTCAAAACGTGTTTTTCAGCCCGAAATAAACGCGTTTTTTTCAGACAACTGAATCTCCTTGTAACAGCAAGGCTCAGAAGAGCCCACACACTCAGCCCTTAACCCCAGTGTACAGAAAGTGCCAAAACGTGTTTTTCAGCAGAAATAAACATGTTTCTGCAAGTTTGGTCAACCCCATGTAAGTTATGGGGCATTAACATCACACTTTTCAAAACGTGTTTTTCAGCCCGAAATAAGCGCGTTTTTTCAGACAACTGAATCTCCTTGTAACAGCAAGGCTCAGAAGAGCCCACACACTCAGCCCTTAACCCCAGTGTGCAGAAAGGGTCAAAATGTGTTTTTCAGCAGAAATAAACATGTTTCTGCAAGTTTGGTCAACCCCATGTAAGTTATGGGGCATTAACATCACACTTTTCAAAACGTGTTTTTCAGCCCGAAATAAGCGCGTTTTTTCAGACAACTGAATCTCCTTGTAACAGCAAGGCTCAGAAGAGCCCACACACTCAGCCCTTAACCCCAGTGTACAGAAAGTGTCAAAACGTGTTTTTCAGCAGAAATAAACATGTTTCTGCAAGTTTGGTCAACCCCATGTAAGTTATGGGGCAGTAACATCACACTTTTCAAAACGTGTTTTTCAGCCCGAAATAAACGCGTTTTTTCAGACAACTGAATCTCCTTGTAACAGCAAGGCTCAGAAGAGCCCACACACTCAGCCCTTAACCCCAGTGTACAGAAAGTGTCAAAACGTGTTTTTCAGCAGAAATAAACATGTTTCTGCAAGTTTGGTCAACCCCATGTAAGTTATGGGGCAGTAACATCACACTTTTCAAAACGTGTTTTTCAGCCCGAAATAAGCGCGTTTTTTCAGACAACTGAATCTCCTTGTAACAGCAAGGCTCAGAAGAGCCCACACACTCAGCCCTTAACCCCAGTGTACAGAAAGTGTCAAAACGTGTTTTTCAGCAGAAATAAACATGTTTCTGCAAGTTTGGTCAACCCCATGTAAGTTATAGGGCAGTAACATCACACTTTTCAAAACGTGTTTTTCAGCCCGAAATAAACGCGTTTTTTCAGACAACTGAATCTCCTTGTAACAGCAAGGCTCAGAAGTGCCCACACACTCAGCCCTTAACCCCAGTGTGCAGAAAGGGTCAAAATGTGTTTTTCAGCAGAAATAAACATGTTTCTGCAAGTTTGGTCAACCCCATGTAAGTTATGGGGCATTAACATCACACTTTTCAAAACGTGTTTTTCAGCCCGAAATAAGCGCGTTTTTTCAGACAACTGAATCTCCTTGTAACAGCAAGGCTCAGAAGAGCCCACACACTCAGCCCTTAACCCCAGTGTACAGAAAGTGCCAAAACGTGTTTTTCAGCAGAAATAAACATGTTTCTGCAAGTTTGGTCAACCCCATGTAAGTTATGGGGCAGTAACATTACAATTTTCAAAACGTGTTTTTCAGCCCGAAATAAACGCGTTTTTTTCAGACAACTGAATCTCCTTGTAACAGCAAGGCTCAGAAGAGCCCACACACTCAGCCCTTAACCCCAGTGTACAGAAAGTGCCAAAACGTGTTTTTCAGCAGAAATAAACATGTTTCTGCAAGTTTGGTCAACCCCATGTAAGTTATGGGGCATTAACATCACACTTTTCAAAACGTGTTTTTCAGCCCGAAATAAGCGCGTTTTTTCAGACAACTGAATCTCCTTGTAACAGCAAGGCTCAGAAGAGCCCACACACTCAGCCCTTAACCCCAGTGTGCAGAAAGGGTCAAAATGTGTTTTTCAGCAGAAATAAACATGTTTCTGCAAGTTTGGTCAACCCCATGTAAGTTATGGGGCATTAACATCACACTTTTCAAAACGTGTTTTTCAGCCCGAAATAAGCGCGTTTTTTCAGACAACTGAATCTCCTTGTAACAGCAAGGCTCAGAAGAGCCCACACACTCAGCCCTTAACCCCAGTGTACAGAAAGTGTCAAAACGTGTTTTTCAGCAGAAATAAACATGTTTCTGCAAGTTTGGTCAACCCCATGTAAGTTATGGGGCAGTAACATCACACTTTTCAAAACGTGTTTTTCAGCCCGAAATAAACGCGTTTTTTCAGACAACTGAATCTCCTTGTAACAGCAAGGCTCAGAAGAGCCCACACACTCAGCCCTTAACCCCAGTGTACAGAAAGTGTCAAAACGTGTTTTTCAGCAGAAATAAACATGTTTCTGCAAGTTTGGTCAACCCCATGTAAGTTATGGGGCAGTAACATCACACTTTTCAAAACGTGTTTTTCAGCCCGAAATAAGCGCGTTTTTTCAGACAACTGAATCTCCTTGTAACAGCAAGGCTCAGAAGAGCCCACACACTCAGCCCTTAACCCCAGTGTACAGAAAGTGTCAAAACGTGTTTTTCAGCAGAAATAAACATGTTTCTGCAAGTTTGGTCAACCCCATGTAAGTTATAGGGCAGTAACATCACACTTTTCAAAACGTGTTTTTCAGCCCGAAATAAACGCGTTTTTTCAGACAACTGAATCTCCTTGTAACAGCAAGGCTCAGAAGTGCCCACACACTCAGCCCTTAACCCCAGTGTGCAGAAAGGGTCAAAATGTGTTTTTCAGCAGAAATAAACATGTTTCTGCAAGTTTGGTCAACCCCATGTAAGTTATGGGGCATTAACATCACACTTTTCAAAACGTGTTTTTCAGCCCGAAATAAGCGCGTTTTTTCAGACAACTGAATCTCCTTGTAACAGCAAGGCTCAGAAGAGCCCACACACTCAGCCCTTAACCCCAGTGTACAGAAAGTGCCAAAACGTGTTTTTCAGCAGAAATAAACATGTTTCTGCAAGTTTGGTCAACCCCATGTAAGTTATGGGGCAGTAACATCACATTTTCAAAACGTGTTTTTCAGCCCGAAATAAACGCGTTTTTTCAGACAACTGAATCTCCTTGTAACAGCAAGGCTCAGAAGTGCCCACACACTCAGCCCTTAACCCCAGTGTGCAGAAAGGGTCAAAATGTGTTTTTCAGCAGAAATAAACATGTTTCTGCAAGTTTGGTCAACCCCATGTAAGTTATGGGGCATTAACATCACACTTTTCAAAACGTGTTTTTCAGCCCGAAATAAGCGCGTTTTTTCAGACAACTGAATCTCCTTGTAACAGCAAGGCTCAGAAGAGCCCACACACTCAGCCCTTAACCCCAGTGTACAGAAAGTGCCAAAACGTGTTTTTCAGCAGAAATAAACATGTTTCTGCAAGTTTGGTCAACCCCATGTAAGTTATGGGGCAGTAACATCACATTTTCAAAACGTGTTTTTCAGCCCGAAATAAACGCGTTTTTTCAGACAACTGAATCTCCTTGTAACAGCAAGGCTCAGAAGTGCCCACACACTCAGCCCTTAACCCCAGTGTGCAGAAAGTGTCAAAACGTGTTTTTCAGCAGAAATAAACATGTTTCTGCAAGTTTGGTCAACCCCATGTAAGTTATGGGGCAGTAACATTACACTTTTCAAAACGTGTTTTTCAGCCCGAAATAAACGCGTTTTTTCAGACAACTGAATCTCCTTGTAACAGCAAGGCTCAGAAGAGCCCACACACTCAGCCCTTAACCCCAGTTTACAGAAAGTGCCAAAACGTGTTTTTCAGCAGAAATAAACATGTTTCTGCAAGTTTGGTCAACCCCATGTAAGTTATGGGGCAGTAACATCACATTTTCAAAACGTGTTTTTCAGCCCGAAATAAACGCGTTTTTTCAGACAACTGAATCTCCTTGTAACAGCAAGGCTCAGAAGTGCCCACACACTCAGCCCTTAACCCCAGTGTGCAGAAAGGGTCAAAATGTGTTTTTCAGCAGAAATAAACATGTTTCTGCAAGTTTGGTCAACCCCATGTAAGTTATGGGGCATTAACATCACACTTTTCAAAACGTGTTTTTCAGCCCGAAATAAGCGCATTTTTTCAGACAACTGAATCTCCTTGTAACAGCAAGGCTCAGAAGAGCCCACACACTCAGCCCTTAACCCCAGTGTACAGAAAGTGTCAAAACGTGTTTTTCAGCAGAAATAAACATGTTTCTGCAAGTTTGGTCAACCCCATGTAAGTTATGGGGCAGTAACATCACACTTTTCAAAACGTGTTTTTCAGCCCGAAATAAGCGCGTTTTTTCAGACAACTGAATCTCCTTGTAACAGCAAGGCTCAGAAGAGCCCACACACTCAGCCCTTAACCCCAGTGTACAGAAAGTGTCAAAACGTGTTTTTCAGCAGAAATAAACATGTTTCTACAAGTTTGGTCAACCCCATGTAAGTTATGGGGCAGTAACATCACACTTTTCAAAACGTGTTTTTCAGCCCGAAATAAACGCGTTTTTTCAGACAACTGAATCTCCTTGTAACAGCAAGGCTCAGAAGAGCCCACAAACTCAGCCCTTAACCCCAGTGTGCAGAAAGGGTCAAAATGTGTTTTTAAGCAGAAATAAACATGTTTCTGCAAGTTTGGTCAACCCCATGTAAGTTATGGGGCAGTAACATCACACTTTTCAAAACGTGTTTTTCAGCCCGAAATAAACGCGTTTTTTCAGACAACTGAATCTCCTTGTAACAGCAAGGCTCAGAAGTGCCCACACACTCAGCCCTTAACCCCAGTGTGCAGAAAGGGTCAAAATGTGTTTTTCAGCAGAAATAAACATGTTTCTGCAAGTTTGGTCAACCCCATGTAAGTTATGGGGTAGTAACATCACACTTTTCAAAACGTGTTTTTCAGCCCGAAATAAGCGCGTTTTTTCAGACAACTGAATCTCCTTGTAACAGCAAGGCTCAGAAGAGCCCACACACTCAGCCCTTAACCCCAGTGTGCAGAAAGTGTCAAAACGTGTTTTTCAGCAGAAATAAACATGTTTCTGCAAGTTTGGTCAACCCCATGTAAGTTATGGGGTAGTAACATCACACTTTTCAAAACGTGTTTTTCAGCCCGAAATAAACGCGTTTTTTCAGACAACTGAATCTCCTTGTAACAGCAAGGCTCAGAAGAGCCCACACACTCAGCCCTTAACCCCAGTGTACAGAAAGTGTCAAAACGTGTTTTTCAGCAGAAATAAACATGTTTCTGCAAGTTTGGTCAACCCCATGTAAGTTATGGGGCAGTAACATTACAATTTTCAAAACGTGTTTTTCAGCCCGAAATAAACGCGTTTTTTCAGACAACTGAATCTCCTTGTAACAGCAAGGCTCAGAAGAGCCCACACACTCAGCCCTTAACCCCAGTGTACAGAAAGTGCCAAAACGTGTTTTTCAGCATAAATAAACATGTTTCTCCAAGTTTGGTCAACCCCATGTAAGTTATGGGGCAGTAACATCACATTTTCAAAACGTGTTTTTCAGCCCGAAATAAAAGCGTTTTTTCAGACAACTGAATCTCCTTGTAACAGCAAGGCTCAGAAGTGCCCACACACTCAGCCCTTAACCCCAGTGTGCAGAAAGGGTCAAAATGTGTTTTTCAGCAGAAATAAACATGTTTCTGCAAGTTTGGTCAACCCCATGTAAGTTATGGGGCATTAACATCACACTTTTCAAAACGTGTTTTTCAGCCCGAAATAAGCGCGTTTTTTCAGACAACTGAATCTCCTTGTAACAGCAAGGCTCAGAAGAGCCCACACACTCAGCCCTTAACCCCAGTGTGCAGAAAGGGTCAAAATGTGTTTTTCAGCAGAAATAAACATGTTTCTGCAAGTTTGGTCAACCCCATGTAAGTTATGGGGCATTAACATCACACTTTTCAAAACGTGTTTTTCAGCCCGAAATAAGCGCGTTTTTTCAGACAACTGAATCTCCTTGTAACAGCAAGGCTCAGAAGAGCCCACACACTCAGCCCTTAACCCCAGTGTACAGAAAGTGTCAAAACGTGTTTTTCAGCAGAAATAAACATGTTTCTGCAAGTTTGGTCAACCCCATGTAAGTTATGGGGCAGTAACATCACACTTTTCAAAACGTGTTTTTCAGCCCGAAATAAGCGCGTTTTTTCAGACAACTGAATCTCCTTGTAACAGCAAGGCTCAGAAGAGCCCACACACTCAGCCCTTAACCCCAGTGTGCAGAAAGTGTCAAAATGTGTTTTTCAGCAGAAATAAACATGTTTCTGCAAGTTTGGTCAACCCCATGTAAGTTATGGGGTAGTAACATCACACTTTTCAAAACGTGTTTTTCAGCCCGAAATAAACGCGTTTTTTCAGACAACTGAATCTCCTTGTAACAGCAAGGCTCAGAAGAGCCCACACACTCAGCCCTTAACCCCAGTGTGCAGAAAGTGTCAAAACGTGTTTTTCAGCAGAAATAAACATGTTTCTGCAAGTTTGGTCAACCCCATGTAAGTTATGGGGTAGTAACATCACACTTTTCAAAACGTGTTTTTCAGCCCGAAATAAACGCGTTTTTTCAGACAACTGAATCTCCTTGTAACAGCAAGGCTCAGAAGAGCCCACACACTCAGCCCTTAACCCCAGTGTACAGAAAGTGTCAAAACGTGTTTTTCAGCAGAAATAAACATGTTTCTGCAAGTTTGGTCAACCCCATGTAAGTTATGGGGCAGTAACATTACAATTTTCAAAACGTGTTTTTCAGCCCGAAATAAACGCGTTTTTTCAGACAACTGAATCTCCTTGTAACAGCAAGGCTCAGAAGAGCCCACACACTCAGCCCTTAACCCCAGTGTACAGAAAGTGCCAAAACGTGTTTTTCAGCAGAAATAAACATGTTTCTGCAAGTTTGGTCAACCCCATGTAAGTTATGGGGCAGTAACATCACATTTTCAAAACGTGTTTTTCAGCCCGAAATAAACGCGTTTTTTCAGACAACTGAATCTCCTTGTAACAGCAAGGCTCAGAAGTGCCCACACACTCAGCCCTTAACCCCAGTGTGCAGAAAGGGTCAAAATGTGTTTTTCAGCAGAAATAAACATGTTTCTGCAAGTTTGGTCAACCCCATGTAAGTTATGGGGCATTAACATCACACTTTTCAAAACGTGTTTTTCAGCCCGAAATAAGCGCGTTTTTTCAGACAACTGAATCTCCTTGTAACAGCAAGGCTCAGAAGAGCCCACACACTCAGCCCTTAACCCCAGTGTGCAGAAAGGGTCAAAATGTGTTTTTCAGCAGAAATAAACATGTTTCTGCAAGTTTGGTCAACCCCATGTAAGTTATGGGGCAGTAACATCACACTTTTCAAAACGTGTTTTTCAGCCCGAAATAAACGCGTTTTTTCAGACAACTGAATCTCCTTGTAACAGCAAGGCTCAGAAGAGCCCACAAACTCAGCCCTTAACCCCAGTGTGCAGAAAGGGTCAAAATGTGTTTTTAAGCAGAAATAAACATGTTTCTGCAAGTTTGGTCAACCCCATGTAAGTTATGGGGCAGTAACATCACACTTTTCAAAACGTGTTTTTCAGCCCGAAATAAACGCGTTTTTTCAGACAACTGAATCTCCTTGTAACAGCAAGGCTCAGAAGTGCCCACACACTCAGCCCTTAACCCCAGTGTGCAGAAAGGGTCAAAATGTGTTTTTCAGCAGAAATAAACATGTTTCTGCAAGTTTGGTCAACCCCATGTAAGTTATGGGGTAGTAACATCACACTTTTCAAAACGTGTTTTTCAGCCCGAAATAAGCGCGTTTTTTCAGACAACTGAATCTCCTTGTAACAGCAAGGCTCAGAAGAGCCCACACACTCAGCCCTTAACCCCAGTGTGCAGAAAGTGTCAAAACGTGTTTTTCAGCAGAAATAAACATGTTTCTGCAAGTTTGGTCAACCCCATGTAAGTTATGGGGTAGTAACATCACACTTTTCAAAACGTGTTTTTCAGCCCGAAATAAACGCGTTTTTTCAGACAACTGAATCTCCTTGTAACAGCAAGGCTCAGAAGAGCCCACACACTCAGCCCTTAACCCCAGTGTACAGAAAGTGTCAAAACGTGTTTTTCAGCAGAAATAAACATGTTTCTGCAAGTTTGGTCAACCCCATGTAAGTTATGGGGCAGTAACATTACAATTTTCAAAACGTGTTTTTCAGCCCGAAATAAACGCGTTTTTTCAGACAACTGAATCTCCTTGTAACAGCAAGGCTCAGAAGAGCCCACACACTCAGCCCTTAACCCCAGTGTACAGAAAGTGCCAAAACGTGTTTTTCAGCAGAAATAAACATGTTTCTGCAAGTTTGGTCAACCCCATGTAAGTTATGGGGCAGTAACATCACATTTTCAAAACGTGTTTTTCAGCCCGAAATAAACGCGTTTTTTCAGACAACTGAATCTCCTTGTAACAGCAAGGCTCAGAAGTGCCCACACACTCAGCCCTTAACCCCAGTGTGCAGAAAGGGTCAAAATGTGTTTTTCAGCAGAAATAAACATGTTTCTGCAAGTTTGGTCAACCCCATGTAAGTTATGGGGCATTAACATCACACTTTTCAAAACGTGTTTTTCAGCCCGAAATAAGCGCGTTTTTTCAGACAACTGAATCTCCTTGTAACAGCAAGGCTCAGAAGAGCCCACACACTCAGCCCTTAACCCCAGTGTGCAGAAAGGGTCAAAATGTGTTTTTCAGCAGAAATAAACATGTTTCTGCAAGTTTGGTCAACCCCATGTAAGTTATGGGGCATTAACATCACACTTTTCAAAACGTGTTTTTCAGCCCGAAATAAGCGCGTTTTTTCAGACAACTGAATCTCCTTGTAACAGCAAGGCTCAGAAGTGCCCACACACTCAGCCCTTAACCCCAGTGTGCAGAAAGGGTCAAAATGTGTTTTTCAGCAGAAATAAACATGTTTCTGCAAGTTTGGTCAACCCCATGTAAGTTATGGGGTAGTAACATCACACTTTTCAAAACGTGTTTTTCAGCCCGAAATAAGCGCGTTTTTTCAGACAACTGAATCTCCTTGTAACAGCAAGGCTCAGAAGAGCCCACACACTCAGCCCTTAACCCCAGTGTGCAGAAAGTGTCAAAACGTGTTTTTCAGCAGAAATAAACATGTTTCTGCAAGTTTGGTCAACCCCATGTAAGTTATGGGGTAGTAACATCACACTTTTCAAAACGTGTTTTTTAGCCCGAAATAAACGCGTTTTTTCAGACAACTGAATCTCCTTGTAACAGCAAGGCTCAGAAGAGCCCACACACTCAGCCCTTAACCCCAGTGTACAGAAATTGTCAAAACGTGTTTTTCAGCAGAAATAAACATGTTTCTGCAAGTTTGGTCAACCCCATGTAAGTTATGGGGCAGTAACATTACAATTTTCAAAACGTGTTTTTCAGCCCGAAATAAACGCGTTTTTTTCAGACAACTGAATCTCCTTGTAACAGCAAGGCTCAGAAGAGCCCACACACTCAGCCCTTAACCCCAGTGTACAGAAAGTGCCAAAACGTGTTTTTCAGCAGAAATAAACATGTTTCTGCAAGTTTGGTCAACCCCATGTAAGTTATGGGGCAGTAACATCACATTTTCAAAACGTGTTTTTCAGCCCGAAATAAACGCGTTTTTTCAGACAACTGAATCTCCTTGTAACAGCAAGGCTCAGAAGTGCCCACACACTCAGCCCTTAACCCCAGTGTGCAGAAAGGGTCAAAATGTGTTTTTCAGCAGAAATAAACATGTTTCTGCAAGTTTGGTCAACCCCATGTAAGTTATGGGGCATTAACATCACACTTTTCAAAACGTGTTTTTCAGCCCGAAATAAGCGCGTTTTTTCAGACAACTGAATCTCCTTGTAACAGCAAGGCTCAGAAGAGCCCACACACTCAGCCCTTAACCCCAGTGTACAGAAAGTGCCAAAACGTGTTTTTCAGCAGAAATAAACATGTTTCTGCAAGTTTGGTCAACCCCATGTAAGTTATGGGGCAGTAACATCACATTTTCAAAACGTGTTTTTCAGCCCGAAATAAACGCGTTTTTTCAGACAACTGAATCTCCTTGTAACAGCAAGGCTCAGAAGTGCCCACACACTCAGCCCTTAACCCCAGTGTGCAGAAAGGGTCAAAATGTGTTTTTCAGCAGAAATAAACATGTTTCTGCAAGTTTGGTCAACCCCATGTAAGTTATGGGGCATTAACATCACACTTTTCAAAACGTGTTTTTCAGCCCGAAATAAGCGCGTTTTTTCAGACAACTGAATCTCCTTGTAACAGCAAGGCTCAGAAGAGCCCACACACTCAGCCCTTAACCCCAGTGTACAGAAAGTGCCAAAACGTGTTTTTCAGCAGAAATAAACATGTTTCTGCAAGTTTGGTCAACCCCATGTAAGTTATGGGGCAGTAACATCACATTTTCAAAACGTGTTTTTCAGCCCGAAATAAACGCGTTTTTTCAGACAACTGAATCTCCTTGTAACAGCAAGGCTCAGAAGTGCCCACACACTCAGCCCTTAACCCCAGTGTGCAGAAAGTGTCAAAACGTGTTTTTCAGCAGAAATAAACATGTTTCTGCAAGTTTGGTCAACCCCATGTAAGTTATGGGGCAGTAACATTACACTTTTCAAAACGTGTTTTTCAGCCCGAAATAAACGCGTTTTTTCAGACAACTGAATCTCCTTGTAACAGCAAGGCTCAGAAGAGCCCACACACTCAGCCCTTAACCCCAGTTTACAGAAAGTGCCAAAACGTGTTTTTCAGCAGAAATAAACATGTTTCTGCAAGTTTGGTCAACCCCATGTAAGTTATAGGGCAGTAACATCACATTTTCAAAACGTGTTTTTCAGCCCGAAATAAACGCGTTTTTTCAGACAACTGAATCTCCTTGTAACAGCAAGGCTCAGAAGTGCCCACACACTCAGCCCTTAACCCCAGTGTGCAGAAAGGGTCAAAATGTGTTTTTCAGCAGAAATAAACATGTTTCTGCAAGTTTGGTCAACCCCATGTAAGTTATGGGGCATTAACATCACACTTTTCAAAACGTGTTTTTCAGCCCGAAATAAGCGCATTTTTTCAGACAACTGAATCTCCTTGTAACAGCAAGGCTCAGAAGAGCCCACACACTCAGCCCTTAACCCCAGTGTACAGAAAGTGTCAAAACGTGTTTTTCAGCAGAAATAAACATGTTTCTGCAAGTTTGGTCAACCCCATGTAAGTTATGGGGCAGTAACATCACACTTTTCAAAACGTGTTTTTCAGCCCGAAATAAGCGCGTTTTTTCAGACAACTGAATCTCCTTGTAACAGCAAGGCTCAGAAGAGCCCACACACTCAGCCCTTAACCCCAGTGTACAGAAAGTGTCAAAACGTGTTTTTCAGCAGAAATAAACATGTTTCTGCAAGTTTGGTCAACCCCATGTAAGTTATGGGGCAGTAACATCACACTTTTCAAAACGTGTTTTTCAGCCCGAAATAAACGCGTTTTTTCAGACAACTGAATCTCCTTGTAACAGCAAGGCTCAGAAGAGCCCACAAACTCAGCCCTTAACCCCAGTGTGCAGAAAGGGTCAAAATGTGTTTTTAAGCAGAAATAAACATGTTTCTGCAAGTTTGGTCAACCCCATGTAAGTTATGGGGCAGTAACATCACACTTTTCAAAACGTGTTTTTCAGCCCGAAATAAACGCGTTTTTTCAGACAACTGAATCTCCTTGTAACAGCAAGGCTCAGAAGTGCCCACACACTCAGCCCTTAACCCCAGTGTGCAGAAAGGGTCAAAATGTGTTTTTCAGCAGAAATAAACATGTTTCTGCAAGTTTGGTCAACCCCATGTAAGTTATGGGGTAGTAACATCACACTTTTCAAAACGTGTTTTTCAGCCCGAAATAAGCGCGTTTTTTCAGACAACTGAATCTCCTTGTAACAGCAAGGCTCAGAAGAGCCCACACACTCAGCCCTTAACCCCAGTGTGCAGAAAGTGTCAAAACGTGTTTTTCAGCAGAAATAAACATGTTTCTGCAAGTTTGGTCAACCCCATGTAAGTTATGGGGTAGTAACATCACACTTTTCAAAACGTGTTTTTCAGCCCGAAATAAACGCGTTTTTTCAGACAACTGAATCTCCTTGTAACAGCAAGGCTCAGAAGAGCCCACACACTCAGCCCTTAACCCCAGTGTACAGAAAGTGTCAAAACGTGTTTTTCAGCAGAAATAAACATGTTTCTGCAAGTTTGGTCAACCCCATGTAAGTTATGGGGCAGTAACATTACAATTTTCAAAACGTGTTTTTCAGCCCGAAATAAACGCGTTTTTTCAGACAACTGAATCTCCTTGTAACAGCAAGGCTCAGAAGAGCCCACACACTCAGCCCTTAACCCCAGTGTACAGAAAGTGCCAAAACGTGTTTTTCAGCAGAAATAAACATGTTTCTGCAAGTTTGGTCAACCCCATGTAAGTTATGGGGCAGTAACATCACATTTTCAAAACGTGTTTTTCAGCCCGAAATAAACGCGTTTTTTCAGACAACTGAATCTCCTTGTAACAGCAAGGCTCAGAAGTGCCCACACACTCAGCCCTTAACCCCAGTGTGCAGAAAGGGTCAAAATGTGTTTTTCAGCAGAAATAAACATGTTTCTGCAAGTTTGGTCAACCCCATGTAAGTTATGGGGCATTAACATCACACTTTTCAAAACGTGTTTTTCAGCCCGAAATAAGCGCGTTTTTTCAGACAACTGAATCTCCTTGTAACAGCAAGGCTCAGAAGAGCCCACACACTCAGCCCTTAATCCCAGTGTGCAGAAAGGGTCAAAATGTGTTTTTCAGCAGAAATAAACATGTTTCTGCAAGTTTGGTCAACCCCATGTAAGTTATGGGGCATTAACATCACACTTTTCAAAACGTGTTTTTCAGCCCGAAATAAGCGCGTTTTTTCAGACAACTGAATCTCCTTGTAACAGCAAGGCTCAGAAGAGCCCACACACTCAGCCCTTAACCCCAGTGTACAGAAAGTGTCAAAACGTGTTTTTCAGCAGAAATAAACATGTTTCTGCAAGTTTGGTCAACCCCATGTAAGTTATGGGGCAGTAACATCACACTTTTCAAAACGTGTTTTTCAGCCCGAAATAAGCGCGTTTTTTCAGACAACTGAATCTCCTTGTAACAGCAAGGCTCAGAAGAGCCCACACACTCAGCCCTTAACCCCAGTGTACAGAAAGTGTCAAAACGTGTTTTTCAGCAGAAATAAACATGTTTCTGCAAGTTTGGTCAACCCCATGTAAGTTATGGGGCAGTAACATCACACTTTTCAAAACGTGTTTTTCAGCCCGAAATAAACGCGTTTTTTCAGACAACTGAATCTCCTTGTAACAGCAAGGCTCAGAAGAGCCCACACACTCAGCCCTTAACCCCAGTGTGCAGAAAGTGTCAAAACGTGTTTTTCAACAGAAATAAACATGTTTCTGCAAGTTTGGTCAACCCCATGTAAGTTATGGGGTAGTAACATCACACTTTTCAAAACGTGTTTTTCAGCCCGAAATAAACGCGTTTTTTCAGACAACTGAATCTCCTTGTAACAGCAAGGCTCAGAAGTGCCCACACACTCAGCCCTTAACCCCAGTGTGCAGAAAGGGTCAAAATGTGTTTTTCAGCAGAAATAAACATGTTTCTGCAAGTTTGGTCAACCCCATGTAAGTTATGGGGTAGTAACATCACACTTTTCAAAACGTGTTTTTCAGCCCGAAATAAGCGCGTTTTTTCAGACAACTGAATCTCCTTGTAACAGCAAGGCTCAGAAGAGCCCACACACTCAGCCCTTAACCCCAGTGTGCAGAAAGTGTCAAAATGTGTTTTTCAGCAGAAATAAACATGTTTCTGCAAGTTTGGTCAACCCCATGTAAGTTATGGGGTAGTAACATCACACTTTTCAAAACGTGTTTTTCAGCCCGAAATAAACGCGTTTTTTCAGACAACTGAATCTCCTTGTAACAGCAAGGCTCAGAAGAGCCCACACACTCAGCCCTTAACCCCAGTGTACAGAAATTGTCAAAACGTGTTTTTCAGCAGAAATAAACATGTTTCTGCAAGTTTGGTCAACCCCATGTAAGTTATGGGGCAGTAACATTACAATTTTCAAAACGTGTTTTTCAGCCCGAAATAAACGCGTTTTTTCAGACAACTGAATCTCCTTGTAACAGCAAGGCTCAGAAGAGCCCACACACTCAGCCCTTAACCCCAGTGTACAGAAAGTGCCAAAACGTGTTTTTCAGCAGAAATAAACATGTTTCTGCAAGTTTGGTCAACCCCATGTAAGTTATGGGGCAGTAACATCACATTTTCAAAACGTGTTTTTCAGCCCGAAATAAACGCGTTTTTTCAGACAACTGAATCTCCTTGTAACAGCAAGGCTCAGAAGTGCCCACACACTCAGCCCTTAACCCCAGTGTGCAGAAAGGGTCAAAATGTGTTTTTCAGCAGAAATAAACATGTTTCTGCAAGTTTGGTCAACCCCATGTAAGTTATGGGGCATTAACATCACACTTTTCAAAACGTGTTTTTCAGCCCGAAATAAGCGCGTTTTTTCAGACAACTGAATCTCCTTGTAACAGCAAGGCTCAGAAGAGCCCACACACTCAGCCCTTAACCCCAGTGTACAGAAAGTGTCAAAACGTGTTTTTCAGCAGAAATAAACATGTTTCTGCAAGTTTGGTCAACCCCATGTAAGTTATGGGGCAGTAACATCACACTTTTCAAAACGTGTTTTTCAGCCCGAAATAAACGCGTTTTTTCAGACAACTGAATCTCCTTGTAACAGCAAGGCTCAGAAGAGCCCACACACTCAGCCCTTAACCCCAGTGTGCAGAAAGTGTCAAAACGTGTTTTTCAGCAGAAATAAACATGTTTCTGCAAGTTTGGTCAACCCCATGTAAGTTATGGGGCAGTAACATTACACTTTTCAAAACGTGTTTTTCAGCCCGAAATAAACGCGTTTTTTCAGACAACTGAATCTCCTTGTAACAGCAAGGCTCAGAAGAGCCCACACACTCAGCCCTTAACCCCAGTGTACAGAAAGTGCCAAAACGTGTTTTTCAGCAGAAATAAACATGTTTCTGCAAGTTTGGTCAACCCCATGTAAGTTATGGGGCAGTAACATCACATTTTCAAAACGTGTTTTTCAGCCCGAAATAAACGCGTTTTTTCAGACAACTGAATCTCCTTGTAACAGCAAGGCTCAGAAGTGCCCACACACTCAGCCCTTAACCCCAGTGTGCAGAAAGGGTCAAAATGTGTTTTTCAGCAGAAATAAACATGTTTCTGCAAGTTTGGTCAACCCCATGTAAGTTATGGGGCATTAACATCACACTTTTCAAAACGTGTTTTTCAGCCCGAAATAAGCGCGTTTTTTCAGACAACTGAATCTCCTTGTAACAGCAAGGCTCAGAAGAGCCCACACACTCAGCCCTTAACCCCAGTGTACAGAAAGTGCCAAAACGTGTTTTTCAGCAGAAATAAACATGTTTCTGCAAGTTTGGTCAACCCCATGTAAGTTATGGGGCAGTAACATCACATTTTCAAAACGTGTTTTTCAGCCCGAAATAAACGCGTTTTTTCAGACAACTGAATCTCCTTGTAACAGCAAGGCTCAGAAGTGCCCACACACTCAGCCCTTAACCCCAGTGTGCAGAAAGTGTCAAAACGTGTTTTTCAGCAGAAATAAACATGTTTCTGCAAGTTTGGTCAACCCCATGTAAGTTATGGGGCAGTAACATTACACTTTTCAAAACGTGTTTTTCAGCCCGAAATAAACGCGTTTTTTCAGACAACTGAATCTCCTTGTAACAGCAAGGCTCAGAAGAGCCCACACACTCAGCCCTTAACCCCAGTTTACAGAAAGTGCCAAAACGTGTTTTTCAGCAGAAATAAACATGTTTCTGCAAGTTTGGTCAACCCCATGTAAGTTATAGGGCAGTAACATCACATTTTCAAAACGTGTTTTTCAGCCCGAAATAAACGCGTTTTTTCAGACAACTGAATCTCCTTGTAACAGCAAGGCTCAGAAGTGCCCACACACTCAGCCCTTAACCCCAGTGTGCAGAAAGGGTCAAAATGTGTTTTTCAGCAGAAATAAACATGTTTCTGCAAGTTTGGTCAACCCCATGTAAGTTATGGGGCATTAACATCACACTTTTCAAAACGTGTTTTTCAGCCCGAAATAAGCGCATTTTTTCAGACAACTGAATCTCCTTGTAACAGCAAGGCTCAGAAGAGCCCACACACTCAGCCCTTAACCCCAGTGTACAGAAAGTGTCAAAACGTGTTTTTCAGCAGAAATAAACATGTTTCTGCAAGTTTGGTCAACCCCATGTAAGTTATGGGGCAGTAACATCACACTTTTCAAAACGTGTTTTTCAGCCCGAAATAAGCGCGTTTTTTCAGACAACTGAATCTCCTTGTAACAGCAAGGCTCAGAAGAGCCCACACACTCAGCCCTTAACCCCAGTGTACAGAAAGTGTCAAAACGTGTTTTTCAGCAGAAATAAACATGTTTCTGCAAGTTTGGTCAACCCCATGTAAGTTATGGGGCAGTAACATCACACTTTTCAAAACGTGTTTTTCAGCCCGAAATAAACGCGTTTTTTCAGACAACTGAATCTCCTTGTAACAGCAAGGCTCAGAAGAGCCCACAAACTCAGCCCTTAACCCCAGTGTGCAGAAAGGGTCAAAATGTGTTTTTAAGCAGAAATAAACATGTTTCTGCAAGTTTGGTCAACCCCATGTAAGTTATGGGGCAGTAACATCACACTTTTCAAAACGTGTTTTTCAGCCCGAAATAAACGCGTTTTTTCAGACAACTGAATCTCCTTGTAACAGCAAGGCTCAGAAGTGCCCACACACTCAGCCCTTAACCCCAGTGTGCAGAAAGGGTCAAAATGTGTTTTTCAGCAGAAATAAACATGTTTCTGCAAGTTTGGTCAACCCCATGTAAGTTATGGGGTAGTAACATCACACTTTTCAAAACGTGTTTTTCAGCCCGAAATAAGCGCGTTTTTTCAGACAACTGAATCTCCTTGTAACAGCAAGGCTCAGAAGAGCCCACACACTCAGCCCTTAACCCCAGTGTGCAGAAAGTGTCAAAACGTGTTTTTCAGCAGAAATAAACATGTTTCTGCAAGTTTGGTCAACCCCATGTAAGTTATGGGGTAGTAACATCACACTTTTCAAAACGTGTTTTTCAGCCCGAAATAAACGCGTTTTTTCAGACAACTGAATCTCCTTGTAACAGCAAGGCTCAGAAGAGCCCACACACTCAGCCCTTAACCCCAGTGTACAGAAAGTGTCAAAACGTGTTTTTCAGCAGAAATAAACATGTTTCTGCAAGTTTGGTCAACCCCATGTAAGTTATGGGGCAGTAACATTACAATTTTCAAAACGTGTTTTTCAGCCCGAAATAAACGCGTTTTTTCAGACAACTGAATCTCCTTGTAACAGCAAGGCTCAGAAGAGCCCACACACTCAGCCCTTAACCCCAGTGTACAGAAAGTGCCAAAACGTGTTTTTCAGCAGAAATAAACATGTTTCTGCAAGTTTGGTCAACCCCATGTAAGTTATGGGGCAGTAACATCACATTTTCAAAACGTGTTTTTCAGCCCGAAATAAACGCGTTTTTTCAGACAACTGAATCTCCTTGTAACAGCAAGGCTCAGAAGTGCCCACACACTCAGCCCTTAACCCCAGTGTGCAGAAAGGGTCAAAATGTGTTTTTCAGCAGAAATAAACATGTTTCTGCAAGTTTGGTCAACCCCATGTAAGTTATGGGGCATTAACATCACACTTTTCAAAACGTGTTTTTCAGCCCGAAATAAGCGCGTTTTTTCAGACAACTGAATCTCCTTGTAACAGCAAGGCTCAGAAGAGCCCACACACTCAGCCCTTAATCCCAGTGTGCAGAAAGGGTCAAAATGTGTTTTTCAGCAGAAATAAACATGTTTCTGCAAGTTTGGTCAACCCCATGTAAGTTATGGGGCATTAACATCACACTTTTCAAAACGTGTTTTTCAGCCCGAAATAAGCGCGTTTTTTCAGACAACTGAATCTCCTTGTAACAGCAAGGCTCAGAAGAGCCCACACACTCAGCCCTTAACCCCAGTGTACAGAAAGTGTCAAAACGTGTTTTTCAGCAGAAATAAACATGTTTCTGCAAGTTTGGTCAACCCCATGTAAGTTATGGGGCAGTAACATCACACTTTTCAAAACGTGTTTTTCAGCCCGAAATAAGCGCGTTTTTTCAGACAACTGAATCTCCTTGTAACAGCAAGGCTCAGAAGAGCCCACACACTCAGCCCTTAACCCCAGTGTACAGAAAGTGTCAAAACGTGTTTTTCAGCAGAAATAAACATGTTTCTGCAAGTTTGGTCAACCCCATGTAAGTTATGGGGCAGTAACATCACACTTTTCAAAACGTGTTTTTCAGCCCGAAATAAACGCGTTTTTTCAGACAACTGAATCTCCTTGTAACAGCAAGGCTCAGAAGAGCCCACACACTCAGCCCTTAACCCCAGTGTGCAGAAAGTGTCAAAACGTGTTTTTCAACAGAAATAAACATGTTTCTGCAAGTTTGGTCAACCCCATGTAAGTTATGGGGTAGTAACATCACACTTTTCAAAACGTGTTTTTCAGCCCGAAATAAACGCGTTTTTTCAGACAACTGAATCTCCTTGTAACAGCAAGGCTCAGAAGTGCCCACACACTCAGCCCTTAACCCCAGTGTGCAGAAAGGGTCAAAATGTGTTTTTCAGCAGAAATAAACATGTTTCTGCAAGTTTGGTCAACCCCATGTAAGTTATGGGGTAGTAACATCACACTTTTCAAAACGTGTTTTTCAGCCCGAAATAAGCGCGTTTTTTCAGACAACTGAATCTCCTTGTAACAGCAAGGCTCAGAAGAGCCCACACACTCAGCCCTTAACCCCAGTGTGCAGAAAGTGTCAAAATGTGTTTTTCAGCAGAAATAAACATGTTTCTGCAAGTTTGGTCAACCCCATGTAAGTTATGGGGTAGTAACATCACACTTTTCAAAACGTGTTTTTCAGCCCGAAATAAACGCGTTTTTTCAGACAACTGAATCTCCTTGTAACAGCAAGGCTCAGAAGAGCCCACACACTCAGCCCTTAACCCCAGTGTACAGAAATTGTCAAAACGTGTTTTTCAGCAGAAATAAACATGTTTCTGCAAGTTTGGTCAACCCCATGTAAGTTATGGGGCAGTAACATTACAATTTTCAAAACGTGTTTTTCAGCCCGAAATAAACGCGTTTTTTCAGACAACTGAATCTCCTTGTAACAGCAAGGCTCAGAAGAGCCCACACACTCAGCCCTTAACCCCAGTGTACAGAAAGTGCCAAAACGTGTTTTTCAGCAGAAATAAACATGTTTCTGCAAGTTTGGTCAACCCCATGTAAGTTATGGGGCAGTAACATCACATTTTCAAAACGTGTTTTTCAGCCCGAAATAAACGCGTTTTTTCAGACAACTGAATCTCCTTGTAACAGCAAGGCTCAGAAGTGCCCACACACTCAGCCCTTAACCCCAGTGTGCAGAAAGGGTCAAAATGTGTTTTTCAGCAGAAATAAACATGTTTCTGCAAGTTTGGTCAACCCCATGTAAGTTATGGGGCATTAACATCACACTTTTCAAAACGTGTTTTTCAGCCCGAAATAAGCGCGTTTTTTCAGACAACTGAATCTCCTTGTAACAGCAAGGCTCAGAAGAGCCCACACACTCAGCCCTTAACCCCAGTGTACAGAAAGTGTCAAAACGTGTTTTTCAGCAGAAATAAACATGTTTCTGCAAGTTTGGTCAACCCCATGTAAGTTATGGGGCAGTAACATCACACTTTTCAAAACGTGTTTTTCAGCCCGAAATAAACGCGTTTTTTCAGACAACTGAATCTCCTTGTAACAGCAAGGCTCAGAAGAGCCCACACACTCAGCCCTTAACCCCAGTGTGCAGAAAGTGTCAAAACGTGTTTTTCAGCAGAAATAAACATGTTTCTGCAAGTTTGGTCAACCCCATGTAAGTTATGGGGCAGTAACATTACACTTTTCAAAACGTGTTTTTCAGCCCGAAATAAACGCGTTTTTTCAGACAACTGAATCTCCTTGTAACAGCAAGGCTCAGAAGAGCCCACACACTCAGCCCTTAACCCCAGTGTACAGAAAGTGCCAAAACGTGTTTTTCAGCAGAAATAAACATGTTTCTGCAAGTTTGGTCAACCCCATGTAAGTTATGGGGCAGTAACATCACATTTTCAAAACGTGTTTTTCAGCCCGAAATAAACGCGTTTTTTCAGACAACTGAATCTCCTTGTAACAGCAAGGCTCAGAAGTGCCCACACACTCAGCCCTTAACCCCAGTGTGCAGAAAGGGTCAAAATGTGTTTTTCAGCAGAAATAAACATGTTTCTGCAAGTTTGGTCAACCCCATGTAAGTTATGGGGCATTAACATCACACTTTTCAAAACGTGTTTTTCAGCCCGAAATAAGCGCGTTTTTTCAGACAACTGAATCTCCTTGTAACAGCAAGGCTCAGAAGAGCCCACACACTCAGCCCTTAACCCCAGTGTACAGAAAGTGTCAAAACGTGTTTTTCAGCAGAAATAAACATGTTTCTGCAAGTTTGGTCAACCCCATGTAAGTTATGGGGCAGTAACATCACACTTTTCAAAACGTGTTTTTCAGCCCGAAATAAACGCGTTTTTTCAGACAACTGAATCTCCTTGTAACAGCAAGGCTCAGAAGAGCCCACACACTCAGCCCTTAACCCCAGTGTACAGAAAGTGTCAAAACGTGTTTTTCAGCAGAAATAAACATGTTTCTGCAAGTTTGGTCAACCCCATGTAAGTTATGGGGCAGTAACATCACACTTTTCAAAACGTGTTTTTCAGCCCGAAATAAACGCGTTTTTTCAGACAACTGAATCTCCTTGTAACAGCAAGGCTCAGAAGTGCCCACACACTCAGCCCTTAACCCCAGTGTGCAGAAAGTGTCAAAACGTGTTTTTCAGCAGAAATAAACATGTTTCTGCAAGTTTGGTCAACCCCATGTAAGTTATGGGGCAGTAACATTACACTTTTCAAAACGTGTTTTTCAGCCCGAAATAAACGCGTTTTTTCAGACAACTGAATCTCCTTGTAACAGCAAGGCTCAGAAGAGCCCACACACTCAGCCCTTAACCCCAGTTTACAGAAAGTGCCAAAACGTGTTTTTCAGCAGAAATAAACATGTTTCTGCAAGTTTGGTCAACCCCATGTAAGTTATGGGGCAGTAACATCACATTTTCAAAACGTGTTTTTCAGCCCGAAATAAACGCGTTTTTTCAGACAACTGAATCTCCTTGTAACAGCAAGGCTCAGAAGTGCCCACACACTCAGCCCTTAACCCCAGTGTACAGAAAGTGTCAAAACGTGTTTTTCAGCAGAAATAAACATGTTTCTGCAAGTTTGGTCAACCCCATGTAAGTTATGGGGCAGTAACATCACACTTTTCAAAACGTGTTTTTCAGCCCGAAATAAACGCGTTTTTTCAGACAACTGAATCTCCTTGTAACAGCAAGGCTCAGAAGAGCCCACACACTCAGCCCTTAACCCCAGTGTGCAGAAAGTGTCAAAACGTGTTTTTCAACAGAAATAAACATGTTTCTGCAAGTTTGGTCAACCCCATGTAAGTTATGGGGTAGTAACATCACACTTTTCAAAACGTGTTTTTCAGCCCGAAATAAACGCGTTTTTTCAGACAACTGAATCTCCTTGTAACAGCAAGGCTCAGAAGTGCCCACACACTCAGCCCTTAACCCCAGTGTGCAGAAAGGGTCAAAATGTGTTTTTCAGCAGAAATAAACATGTTTCTGCAAGTTTGGTCAACCCCATGTAAGTTATGGGGTAGTAACATCACACTTTTCAAAACGTGTTTTTCAGCCCGAAATAAGCGCGTTTTTTCAGACAACTGAATCTCCTTGTAACAGCAAGGCTCAGAAGAGCCCACACACTCAGCCCTTAACCCCAGTGTGCAGAAAGTGTCAAAATGTGTTTTTCAGCAGAAATAAACATGTTTCTGCAAGTTTGGTCAACCCCATGTAAGTTATGGGGTAGTAACATCACACTTTTCAAAACGTGTTTTTCAGCCCGAAATAAACGCGTTTTTTCAGACAACTGAATCTCCTTGTAACAGCAAGGCTCAGAAGAGCCCACACACTCAGCCCTTAACCCCAGTGTACAGAAATTGTCAAAACGTGTTTTTCAGCAGAAATAAACATGTTTCTGCAAGTTTGGTCAACCCCATGTAAGTTATGGGGCAGTAACATCACACTTTTCAAAACGTGTTTTTCAGCCCGAAATAAACGCGTTTTTTCAGACAACTGAATCTCCTTGTAACAGCAAGGCTCAGAAGAGCCCACACACTCAGCCCTTAACCCCAGTGTGCAGAAAGTGTCAAAACGTGTTTTTCAGCAGAAATAAACATGTTTCTGCAAGTTTGGTCAACCCCATGTAAGTTATGGGGCAGTAACATTACACTTTTCAAAACGTGTTTTTCAGCCCGAAATAAACGCGTTTTTTCAGACAACTGAATCTCCTTGTAACAGCAAGGCTCAGAAGAGCCCACACACTCAGCCCTTAACCCCAGTGTACAGAAAGTGCCAAAACGTGTTTTTCAGCAGAAATAAACATGTTTCTGCAAGTTTGGTCAACCCCATGTAAGTTATGGGGCAGTAACATCACATTTTCAAAACGTGTTTTTCAGCCCGAAATAAACGCGTTTTTTCAGACAACTGAATCTCCTTGTAACAGCAAGGCTCAGAAGTGCCCACACACTCAGCCCTTAACCCCAGTGTGCAGAAAGGGTCAAAATGTGTTTTTCAGCAGAAATAAACATGTTTCTGCAAGTTTGGTCAACCCCATGTAAGTTATGGGGCATTAACATCACACTTTTCAAAACGTGTTTTTCAGCCCGAAATAAGCGCGTTTTTTCAGACAACTGAATCTCCTTGTAACAGCAAGGCTCAGAAGAGCCCACACACTCAGCCCTTAACCCCAGTGTACAGAAAGTGTCAAAACGTGTTTTTCAGCAGAAATAAACATGTTTCTGCAAGTTTGGTCAACCCCATGTAAGTTATGGGGCAGTAACATCACACTTTTCAAAACGTGTTTTTCAGCCCGAAATAAACGCGTTTTTTCAGACAACTGAATCTCCTTGTAACAGCAAGGCTCAGAAGAGCCCACACACTCAGCCCTTAACCCCAGTGTACAGAAAGTGTCAAAACGTGTTTTTCAGCAGAAATAAACATGTTTCTGCAAGTTTGGTCAACCCCATGTAAGTTATGGGGCAGTAACATCACACTTTTCAAAACGTGTTTTTCAGCCCGAAATAAACGCGTTTTTTCAGACAACTGAATCTCCTTGTAACAGCAAGGCTCAGAAGTGCCCACACACTCAGCCCTTAACCCCAGTGTGCAGAAAGTGTCAAAACGTGTTTTTCAGCAGAAATAAACATGTTTCTGCAAGTTTGGTCAACCCCATGTAAGTTATGGGGCAGTAACATTACACTTTTCAAAACGTGTTTTTCAGCCCGAAATAAACGCGTTTTTTCAGACAACTGAATCTCCTTGTAACAGCAAGGCTCAGAAGAGCCCACACACTCAGCCCTTAACCCCAGTTTACAGAAAGTGCCAAAACGTGTTTTTCAGCAGAAATAAACATGTTTCTGCAAGTTTGGTCAACCCCATGTAAGTTATGGGGCAGTAACATCACATTTTCAAAACGTGTTTTTCAGCCCGAAATAAACGCGTTTTTTCAGACAACTGAATCTCCTTGTAACAGCAAGGCTCAGAAGTGCCCACACACTCAGCCCTTAACCCCAGTGTACAGAAAGTGTCAAAACGTGTTTTTCAGCAGAAATAAACATGTTTCTGCAAGTTTGGTCAACCCCATGTAAGTTATGGGGCAGTAACATCACACTTTTCAAAACGTGTTTTTCAGCCCGAAATAAACGCGTTTTTTCAGACAACTGAATCTCCTTGTAACAGCAAGGCTCAGAAGAGCCCACACACTCAGCCCTTAACCCCAGTGTGCAGAAAGTGTCAAAACGTGTTTTTCAACAGAAATAAACATGTTTCTGCAAGTTTGGTCAACCCCATGTAAGTTATGGGGTAGTAACATCACACTTTTCAAAACGTGTTTTTCAGCCCGAAATAAACGCGTTTTTTCAGACAACTGAATCTCCTTGTAACAGCAAGGCTCAGAAGTGCCCACACACTCAGCCCTTAACCCCAGTGTGCAGAAAGGGTCAAAATGTGTTTTTCAGCAGAAATAAACATGTTTCTGCAAGTTTGGTCAACCCCATGTAAGTTATGGGGTAGTAACATCACACTTTTCAAAACGTGTTTTTCAGCCCGAAATAAGCGCGTTTTTTCAGACAACTGAATCTCCTTGTAACAGCAAGGCTCAGAAGAGCCCACACACTCAGCCCTTAACCCCAGTGTGCAGAAAGTGTCAAAATGTGTTTTTCAGCAGAAATAAACATGTTTCTGCAAGTTTGGTCAACCCCATGTAAGTTATGGGGTAGTAACATCACACTTTTCAAAACGTGTTTTTCAGCCCGAAATAAACGCGTTTTTTCAGACAACTGAATCTCCTTGTAACAGCAAGGCTCAGAAGAGCCCACACACTCAGCCCTTAACCCCAGTGTACAGAAATTGTCAAAACGTGTTTTTCAGCAGAAATAAACATGTTTCTGCAAGTTTGGTCAACCCCATGTAAGTTATGGGGCAGTAACATTACAATTTTCAAAACGTGTTTTTCAGCCCGAAATAAGCGCGTTTTTTCAGACAACTGAATCTCCTTGTAACAGCAAGGCTCAGAAGAGCCCACACACTCAGCCCTTAACCCCAGTGTGCAGAAAGGGTCAAAATGTGTTTTTCAGCAGAAATAAACATGTTTCTGCAAGTTTGGTCAACACCATGTAAGTTATGGGGCATTAACATCACACTTTTCAAAACGTGTTTTTCAGCCCGAAATAAGCGCGTTTTTTCAGACAACTGAATCTCCTTGTAACAGCAAGGCTCAGAAGAGCCCACACACTCAGCCCTTAACCCCAGTGTACAGAAAGTGTCAAAACGTGTTTTTCAGCAGAAATAAACATGTTTCTGCAAGTTTGGTCAACCCCATGTAAGTTATGGGGCAGTAACATCACACTTTTCAAAACGTGTTTTTCAGCCCGAAATAAACGCGTTTTTTCAGACAACTGAATCTCCTTGTAACAGCAAGGCTCAGAAGAGCCCACACACTCAGCCCTTAACCCCAGTGTACAGAAAGTGTCAAAACGTGTTTTTCAGCAGAAATAAACATGTTTCTGCAAGTTTGGTCAACCCCATGTAAGTTATGGGGCAGTAACATCACACTTTTCAAAACGTGTTTTTCAGCCCGAAATAAACGCGTTTTTTCAGACAACTGAATCTCCTTGTAACAGCAAGGCTCAGAAGTGCCCACACACTCAGCCCTTAACCCCAGTGTGCAGAAAGTGTCAAAACGTGTTTTTCAGCAGAAATAAACATGTTTCTGCAAGTTTGGTCAACCCCATGTAAGTTATGGGGCAGTAACATTACACTTTTCAAAACGTGTTTTTCAGCCCGAAATAAACGCGTTTTTTCAGACAACTGAATCTCCTTGTAACAGCAAGGCTCAGAAGAGCCCACACACTCAGCCCTTAACCCCAGTTTACAGAAAGTGCCAAAACGTGTTTTTCAGCAGAAATAAACATGTTTCTGCAAGTTTGGTCAACCCCATGTAAGTTATGGGGCAGTAACATCACATTTTCAAAACGTGTTTTTCAGCCCGAAATAAACGCGTTTTTTCAGACAACTGAATCTCCTTGTAACAGCAAGGCTCAGAAGTGCCCACACACTCAGCCCTTAACCCCAGTGTGCAGAAAGGGTCAAAATGTGTTTTTCAGCAGAAATAAACATGTTTCTGCAAGTTTGGTCAACCCCATGTAAGTTATGGGGCATTAACATCACACTTTTCAAAACGTGTTTTTCAGCCCGAAATAAGCGCGTTTTTTCAGACAACTGAATCTCCTTGTAACAGCAAGGCTCAGAAGAGCCCACACACTCAGCCCTTAACCCCAGTGTACAGAAAGTGTCAAAACGTGTTTTTCAGCAGAAATAAACATGTTTCTGCAAGTTTGGTCAACCCCATGTAAGTTATGGGGCAGTAACATCACACTTTTCAAAACGTGTTTTTCAGCCCGAAATAAGCGCGTTTTTTCAGACAACTGAATCTCCTTGTAACAGCAAGGCTCAGAAGAGCCCACACACTCAGCCCTTAACCCCAGTGTACAGAAAGTGTCAAAACGTGTTTTTCAGCAGAAATAAACATGTTTCTGCAAGTTTGGTCAACCCCATGTAAGTTATGGGGCAGTAACATCACACTTTTCAAAACGTGTTTTTCAGCCCGAAATAAACGCGTTTTTTCAGACAACTGAATCTCCTTGTAACAGCAAGGCTCAGAAGAGCCCACAAACTCAGCCCTTAACCCCAGTGTGCAGAAAGGGTCAAAATGTGTTTTTCAGCAGAAATAAACATGTTTCTGCAAGTTTGGTCAACCCCATGTAAGTTATGGGGCAGTAACATCACACTTTTCAAAACGTGTTTCTCAGCCCGAAATAAACGCGTTTTTTCAGACAACTGAATCTCCTTGTAACAGCAAGGCTCAGAAGAGCCCACACACTCAGCCCTTAACCCCAGTGTGCAGAAAGTGTCAAAACGTGTTTTTCAGCAGAAATAAACATGTTTCTGCAAGTTTGGTCAACCCCATGTAAGTTATGGGGTAGTAACATCACACTTTTCAAAACGTGTTTTTCAGCCCGAAATAAACGCGTTTTTTCAGACAACTGAATCTCCTTGTAACAGCAAGGCTCAGAAGTGCCCACACACTCAGCCCTTAACCCCAGTGTGCAGAAAGGGTCAAAATGTGTTTTTCAGCAGAAATAAACATGTTTCTGCAAGTTTGGTCAACCCCATGTAAGTTATGGGGTAGTAACATCACACTTTTCAAAACGTGTTTTTCAGCCCGAAATAAGCGCGTTTTTTCAGACAACTGAATCTCCTTGTAACAGCAAGGCTCAGAAGAGCCCACACACTCAGCCCTTAACCCCAGTGTGCAGAAAGTGTCAAAACGTGTTTTTCAGCAGAAATAAACATGTTTCTGCAAGTTTGGTCAACCCCATGTAAGTTATGGGGTAGTAACATCACACTTTTCAAAACGTGTTTTTCAGCCCGAAATAAACGCGTTTTTTCAGACAACTGAATCTCCTTGTAACAGCAAGGCTCAGAAGAGCCCACACACTCAGCCCTTAACCCCAGTGTACAGAAAGTGTCAAAACGTGTTTTTCAGCAGAAATAAACATGTTTCTGCAAGTTTGGTCAACCCCATGTAAGTTATGGGGCAGTAACATTACAATTTTCAAAACGTGTTTTTCAGCCCGAAATAAACGCGTTTTTTCAGACAACTGAATCTCCTTGTAACAGCAAGGCTCAGAAGAGCCCACACACTCAGCCCTTAACCCCAGTGTACAGAAAGTGCCAAAACGTGTTTTTCAGCAGAAATAAACATGTTTCTGCAAGTTTGGTCAACCCCATGTAAGTTATGGGGCAGTAACATCACATTTTCAAAACGTGTTTTTCAGCCCGAAATAAACGCGTTTTTTCAGACAACTGAATCTCCTTGTAACAGCAAGGCTCAGAAGTGCCCACACACTCAGCCCTTAACCCCAGTGTGCAGAAAGTGTCAAAACGTGTTTTTCAGCAGAAATAAACATGTTTCTGCAAGTTTGGTCAACCCCATGTAAGTTATGGGGCAGTAACATTACACTTTTCAAAACGTGTTTTTCAGCCCGAAATAAACGCGTTTTTTCAGACAACTGAATCTCCTTGTAACAGCAAGGCTCAGAAGAGCCCACACACTCAGCCCTTAACCCCAGTTTACAGAAAGTGCCAAAACGTGTTTTTCAGCAGAAATAAACATGTTTCTGCAAGTTTGGTCAACCCCATGTAAGTTATGGGGCAGTAACATCACATTTTCAAAACGTGTTTTTCAGCCCGAAATAAACGCGTTTTTTCAGACAACTGAATCTCCTTGTAACAGCAAGGCTCAGAAGTGCCCACACACTCAGCCCTTAACCCCAGTGTGCAGAAAGGGTCAAAATGTGTTTTTCAGCAGAAATAAACATGTTTCTGCAAGTTTGGTCAACCCCATGTAAGTTATGGGGCATTAACATCACACTTTTCAAAACGTGTTTTTCAGCCCGAAATAAGCGCATTTTTTCAGACAACTGAATCTCCTTGTAACAGCAAGGCTCAGAAGAGCCCACACACTCAGCCCTTAACCCCAGTGTACAGAAAGTGTCAAAACGTGTTTTTCAGCAGAAATAAACATGTTTCTGCAAGTTTGGTCAACCCCATGTAAGTTATGGGGCAGTAACATCACACTTTTCAAAACGTGTTTTTCAGCCCGAAATAAGCGCGTTTTTTCAGACAACTGAATCTCCTTGTAACAGCAAGGCTCAGAAGAGCCCACACACTCAGCCCTTAACCCCAGTGTACAGAAAGTGTCAAAACGTGTTTTTCAGCAGAAATAAACATGTTTCTGCAAGTTTGGTCAACCCCATGTAAGTTATGGGGCAGTAACATCACACTTTTCAAAACGTGTTTTTCAGCCCGAAATAAACGCGTTTTTTCAGACAACTGAATCTCCTTGTAACAGCAAGGCTCAGAAGAGCCCACAAACTCAGCCCTTAACCCCAGTGTACAGAAAGGGTCAAAATGTGTTTTTAAGCAGAAATAAACATGTTTCTGCAAGTTTGGTCAACCCCATGTAAGTTATGGGGCAGTAACATCACACTTTTCAAAACGTGTTTTTCAGCCCGAAATAAACGCGTTTTTTCAGACAACTGAATCTCCTTGTAACAGCAAGGCTCAGAAGTGCCCACACACTCAGCCCTTAACCCCAGTGTGCAGAAAGGGTCAAAATGTGTTTTTCAGCAGAAATAAACATGTTTCTGCAAGTTTGGTCAACCCCATGTAAGTTATGGGGTAGTAACATCACACTTTTCAAAACGTGTTTTTCAGCCCGAAATAAGCGCGTTTTTTCAGACAACTGAATCTCCTTGTAACAGCAAGGCTCAGAAGAGCCCACACACTCAGCCCTTAACCCCAGTGTGCAGAAAGTGTCAAAACGTGTTTTTCAGCAGAAATAAACATGTTTCTGCAAGTTTGGTCAACCCCATGTAAGTTATGGGGTAGTAACATCACACTTTTCAAAACGTGTTTTTCAGCCCGAAATAAACGCGTTTTTTCAGACAACTGAATCTCCTTGTAACAGCAAGGCTCAGAAGAGCCCACACACTCAGCCCTTAACCCCAGTGTACAGAAAGTGTCAAAACGTGTTTTTCAGCAGAAATAAACATGTTTCTGCAAGTTTGGTCAACCCCATGTAAGTTATGGGGCAGTAACATTACAATTTTCAAAACGTGTTTTTCAGCCCGAAATAAACGCGTTTTTTCAGACAACTGAATCTCCTTGTAACAGCAAGGCTCAGAAGAGCCCACACACTCAGCCCTTAACCCCAGTGTACAGAAAGTGCCAAAACGTGTTTTTCAGCAGAAATAAACATGTTTCTGCAAGTTTGGTCAACCCCATGTAAGTTATGGGGCAGTAACATCACATTTTCAAAACGTGTTTTTCAGCCCGAAATAAACGCGTTTTTTCAGACAACTGAATCTCCTTGTAACAGCAAGGCTCAGAAGTGCCCACACACTCAGCCCTTAACCCCAGTGTGCAGAAAGGGTCAAAATGTGTTTTTCAGCAGAAATAAACATGTTTCTGCAAGTTTGGTCAACCCCATGTAAGTTATGGGGCATTAACATCACACTTTTCAAAACGTGTTTTTCAGCCCGAAATAAGCGCGTTTTTTCAGACAACTGAATCTCCTTGTAACAGCAAGGCTCAGAAGAGCCCACACACTCAGCCCTTAACCCCAGTGTGCAGAAAGGGTCAAAATGTGTTTTTCAGCAGAAATAAACATGTTTCTGCAAGTTTGGTCAACCCCATGTAAGTTATGGGGCATTAACATCACACTTTTCAAAACGTGTTTTTCAGCCCGAAATAAGCGCGTTTTTTCAGACAACTGAATCTCCTTGTAACAGCAAGGCTCAGAAGAGCCCACACACTCAGCCCTTAACCCCAGTGTACAGAAAGTGTCAAAACGTGTTTTTCAGCAGAAATAAACATGTTTCTGCAAGTTTGGTCAACCCCATGTAAGTTATGGGGCAGTAACATCACACTTTTCAAAACGTGTTTTTCAGCCCGAAATAAACGCGTTTTTTCAGACAACTGAATCTCCTTGTAACAGCAAGGCTCAGAAGAGCCCACACACTCAGCCCTTAACCCCAGTGTACAGAAAGTGTCAAAACGTGTTTTTCAGCAGAAATAAACATGTTTCTGCAAGTTTGGTCAACCCCATGTAAGTTATGGGGCAGTAACATCACACTTTTCAAAACGTGTTTTTCAGCCCGAAATAAACGCGTTTTTTCAGACAACTGAATCTCCTTGTAACAGCAAGGCTCAGAAGTGCCCACACACTCAGCCCTTAACCCCAGTGTGCAGAAAGTGTCAAAACGTGTTTTTCAGCAGAAATAAACATGTTTCTGCAAGTTTGGTCAACCCCATGTTAGTTATGGGGCAGTAACATCACTCTTTTCAAAACGTGTTTTTCAGCCCGAAATAAGCGCGTTTTTTCAGACAACTGAATCTCCTTGTAACAGCAAGGCTCAGAAGAGCCCACACACTCAGCCCTTAACCCCAGTGTACAGAAAGTGTCAAAACGTGTTTTTCAGCAGAAATAAACATGTTTCTGCAAGTTTGGTCAACCCCATGTAAGTTATGGGGCAGTAACATCACACTTTTCAAAACGTGTTTTTCAGCCCGAAATAAACGCGTTTTTTCAGACAACTGAATCTCCTTGTAACAGCAAGGCTCAGAAGTGCCCACACACTCAGCCCTTAACCCCAGTGTGCAGAAAGGGTCAAAATGTGTTTTTCAGCAGAAATAAACATGTTTCTGCAAGTTTGGTCAACCCCATGTAAGTTATGGGGCATTAACATCACACTTTTCAAAACGTGTTTTTCAGCCCGAAATAAGCGCGTTTTTTCAGACAACTGAATCTCCTTGTAACAGCAAGGCTCAGAAGAGCCCACACACTCAGCCCTTAACCCCAGTGTACAGAAAGTGTCAAAACGTGTTTTTCAGCAGAAATAAACATGTTTCTGCAAGTTTGGTCAACCCCATGTAAGTTATGGGGTAGTAACATCACACTTTTCAAAACGTGTTTTTCAGCCCGAAATAAACGCGTTTTTTCAGACAACTGAATCTCCTTGTAACAGCAAGGCTCAGAAGAGCCCACACACTCAGCCCTTAACCCCAGTGTACAGAAAGTGTCAAAACGTGTTTTTCAGCAGAAATAAACATGTTTCTGCAAGTTTGGTCAACCCCATGTAAGTTATGGGGCAGTAACATTACAATTTTCAAAACGTGTTTTTCAGCCCGAAATAAACGCGTTTTTTCAGACAACTGAATCTCCTTGTAACAGCAAGGCTCAGAAGAGCCCACTCACTCAGCCCTTAACCCCAGTGTACAGAAAGTGCCAAAACGTGTTTTTCAGCAGAAATAAACATGTTTCTGCAAGTTTGGTCAACCCCATGTAAGTTATGGGGCAGTAACATCACATTTTCAAAACGTGTTTTTCAGCCCGAAATAAACGCGTTTTTTCAGACAACTGAATCTCCTTGTAACAGCAAGGCTCAGAAGTGCCCACACACTCAGCCCTTAACCCCAGTGTGCAGAAAGTGTCAAAACGTGTTTTTCAGCAGAAATAAACATGTTTCTGCAAGTTTGGTCAACCCCATGTAAGTTATGGGGCAGTAACATCACACTTTTCAAAACGTGTTTTTCAGCCCGAAATAAACGCGTTTTTTCAGACAACTGACTCTCCTTGTAACAGCAAGGCTCAGAAGTGCCCACACACTCAGCCCTTAACCCCAGTGTGCAGAAAGTGTCAAAACGTGTTTTTCAGCAGAAATAAACATGTTTCTGCAAGTTTGGTCCACCCCATGTTAGTTATGGGGCAGTAACATCACTCTTTTCAAAACGTGTTTTTCAGCCCGAAATAAGCGCGTTTTTTCAGACAACTGAATCTCCTTGTAACAGCAAGGCTCAGAAGAGCCCACACACTCAGCCCTTAACCCCAGTGTACAGAAAGTGTCAAAACGTGTTTTTCAGCAGAAATAAACATGTTTCTGCAAGTTTGGTCAACCCCATGTAAGTTATGGGGCAGTAACATCACACTTTTCAAAACGTGTTTTTCAGCCCGAAATAAACGCGTTTTTTCAGACAACTGAATCTCCTTGTAACAGCAAGGCTCAGAAGTGCCCACACACTCAGCCCTTAACCCCAGTGTGCAGAAAGGGTCAAAATGTGTTTTTCAGCAGAAATAAACATGTTTCTGCAAGTTTGGTCAACCCCATGTAAGTTATGGGGCATTAACATCACACTTTTCAAAACGTGTTTTTCAGCCCGAAATAAGCGCGTTTTTTCAGACAACTGAATCTCCTTGTAACAGCAAGGCTCAGAAGAGCCCACACACTCAGCCCTTAACCCCAGTGTACAGAAAGTGTCAAAACGTGTTTTTCAGCAGAAATAAACATGTTTCTGCAAGTTTGGTCAACCCCATGTAAGTTATGGGGTAGTAACATCACACTTTTCAAAACGTGTTTTTCAGCCCGAAATAAACGCGTTTTTTCAGACAACTGAATCTCCTTGTAACAGCAAGGCTCAGAAGAGCCCACACACTCAGCCCTTAACCCCAGTGTACAGAAAGTGTCAAAACGTGTTTTTCAGCAGAAATAAACATGTTTCTGCAAGTTTGGTCAACCCCATGTAAGTTATGGGGCAGTAACATTACAATTTTCAAAACGTGTTTTTCAGCCCGAAATAAACGCGTTTTTTCAGACAACTGAATCTCCTTGTAACAGCAAGGCTCAGAAGAGCCCACACACTCAGCCCTTAACCCCAGTGTACAGAAAGTGCCAAAACGTGTTTTTCAGCAGAAATAAACATGTTTCTGCAAGTTTGGTCAACCCCATGTAAGTTATGGGGCAGTAACATCACATTTTCAAAACGTGTTTTTCAGCCCGAAATAAACGCGTTTTTTCAGACAACTGAATCTCCTTGTAACAGCAAGGCTCAGAAGTGCCCACACACTCAGCCCTTAACCCCAGTGTGCAGAAAGGGTCAAAATGTGTTTTTCAGCAGAAATAAACATGTTTCTGCAAGTTTGGTCAACCCCATGTAAGTTATGGGGCATTAACATCACACTTTTCAAAACGTGTTTTTCAGCCCGAAATAAGCGCGTTTTTTCAGACAACTGAATCTCCTTGTAACAGCAAGGCTCAGAAGAGCCCACACACTCAGCCCTTAACCCCAGTGTGCAGAAAGGGTCAAAATGTGTTTTTCAGCAGAAATAAATCTGTTTCTGCAAGTTTGGTCAACCCCATGTAAGTTATGGGGCATTAACATCACACTTTTCAAAACGTGTTTTTCAGCCCGAAATAAGCGCGTTTTTTCAGACAACTGAATCTCCTTGTAACAGCAAGGCTCAGAAGAGCCCACACACTCAGCCCTTAACCCCAGTGTACAGAAAGTGTCAAAACGTGTTTTTCAGCAGAAATAAACATGTTTCTGCAAGTTTGGTCAACCCCATGTAAGTTATGGGGCAGTAACATCACACTTTTCAAAACGTGTTTTTCAGCCCGAAATAAACGCGTTTTTTCAGACAACTGAATCTCCTTGTAACAGCAAGGCTCAGAAGAGCCCACAAACTCAGCCCTTAACCCCAGTGTGCAGAAAGGGTCAAAATGTGTTTTTCAGCAGAAATAAACATGTTTCTGCAAGTTTGGTCAACCCCATGTAAGTTATGGGGCAGTAACATCACACTTTTCAAAACGTGTTTTTCAGCCCGAAATAAACGCGTTTTTTCAGACAACTGAATCTCCTTGTAACAGCAAGGCTCAGAAGAGCCCACACACTCAGCCCTTAACCCCAGTGTGCAGAAAGTGTCAAAACGTGTTTTTCAGCAGAAATAAACATGTTTCTGCAAGTTTGGTCAACCCCATGTAAGTTATGGGGTAGTAACATCACACTTTTCAAAACGTGTTTTTCAGCCCGAAATAAACGCGTTTTTTCAGACAACTGAATCTCCTTGTAACAGCAAGGCTCAGAAGTGCCCACACACTCAGCCCTTAACCCCAGTGTGCAGAAAGGGTCAAAATGTGTTTTTCAGCAGAAATAAACATGTTTCTGCAAGTTTGGTCAACCCCATGTAAGTTATGGGGTAGTAACATCACACTTTTCAAAACGTGTTTTTCAGCCCGAAATAAGCGCGTTTTTTCAGACAACTGAATCTCCTTGTAACAGCAAGGCTCAGAAGTGCCCACACACTCAGCCCTTAACCCCAGTGTGCAGAAAGGGTCAAAATGTGTTTTTCAGCAGAAATAAACATGTTTCTGCAAGTTTGGTCAACCCCATGTAAGTTATGGGGCATTAACATCACACTTTTCAAAACGTGTTTTTCAGCCCGAAATAAGCGCGTTTTTTCAGACAACTGAATCTCCTTGTAACAGCAAGGCTCAGAAGAGCCCACACACTCAGCCCTTAACCCCAGTGTGCAGAAAGGGTCAAAATGTGTTTTTCAGCAGAAATAAATATGTTTCTGCAAGTTTGGTCAACCCCATGTAAGTTATGGGGCATTAACATCACACTTTTCAAAACGTGTTTTTCAGCCCGAAATAAGCGCGTTTTTTCAGACAACTGAATCTCCTTGTAACAGCAAGGCTCAGAAGAGCCCACACACTCAGCCCTTAACCCCAGTGTACAGAAAGTGTCAAAACGTGTTTTTCAGCAGAAATAAACATGTTTCTGCAAGTTTGGTCAACCCCATGTAAGTTATGGGGCAGTAACATCACACTTTTCAAAACGTGTTTTTCAGCCCGAAATAAACGCGTTTTTTCAGACAACTGAATCTCCTTGTAACAGCAAGGCTCAGAAGAGCCCACACACTCAGCCCTTAACCCCAGTGTACAGAAAGTGTCAAAACGTGTTTTTCAGCAGAAATAAACATGTTTCTGCAAGTTTGGTCAACCCCATGTAAGTTATGGGGCAGTAACATCACACTTTTCAAAACGTGTTTTTCAGCCCGAAATAAACGCGTTTTTTCAGACAACTGAATCTCCTTGTAACAGCAAGGCTCAGAAGTGCCCACACACTCAGCCCTTAACCCCAGTGTGCAGAAAGTGTCAAAACGTGTTTTTCAGCAGAAATAAACATGTTTCTGCAAGTTTGGTCAACCCCATGTTAGTTATGGGGCAGTAACATCACTCTTTTCAAAACGTGTTTTTCAGCCCGAAATAAGCGCGTTTTTTCAGACAACTGAATCTCCTTGTAACAGCAAGGCTCAGAAGAGCCCACACACTCAGCCCTTAACCCCAGTGTACAGAAAGTGTCAAAACGTGTTTTTCAGCAGAAATAAACATGTTTCTGCAAGTTTGGTCAACCCCATGTAAGTTATGGGGCAGTAACATTACACTTTTCAAAACGTGTTTTTCAGCCCGAAATAAACGCGTTTTTTCAGACAACTGAATCTCCTTGTAACAGCAAGGCTCAGAAGAGCCCACACACTCAGCCCTTAACCCCAGTGTACAGAAAGTGTCAAAACGTGTTTTTCAGCAGAAATAAACATGTTTCTGCAAGTTTGGTCAACCCCATGTAAGTTATGGGGTAGTAACATCACACTTTTCAAAACGTGTTTTTCAGCCCGAAATAAACGCGTTTTTTCAGACAACTGAATCTCCTTGTAACAGCAAGGCTCAGAAGTGCCCACACACTCAGCCCTTATCCCCAGTGTGCAGAAAGGGTCAAAATGTGTTTTTCAGCAGAAATAAACATGTTTCTGCAAGTTTGGTCAACCCCATGTAAGTTATGGGGTAGTAACATCACACTTTTCAAAACGTGTTTTTCAGCCCGAAATAAGCGCGTTTTTTCAGACAACTGAATCTCCTTGTAACAGCAAGGCTCAGAAGAGCCCACACACTCAGCCCTTAACCCCAGTGTGCAGAAAGTGTCAAAACGTGTTTTTCAGCAGAAATAAACATGTTTCTGCAAGTTTGGTCAACCCCATGTAAGTTATGGGGTAGTAACATCACACTTTTCAAAACGTGTTTTTCAGCCCGAAATAAACGCGTTTTTTCAGACAACTGAATCTCCTTGTAACAGCAAGGCTCAGAAGAGCCCACACACTCAGCCCTTAACCCCAGTGTACAGAAAGTGTCAAAACGTGTTTTTCAGCAGAAATAAACATGTTTCTGCAAGTTTGGTCAACCCCATGTAAGTTATGGGGCAGTAACATTACAATTTTCAAAACGTGTTTTTCAGCCCGAAATAAACGCGTTTTTTCAGACAACTGAATCTCCTTGTAACAGCAAGGCTCAGAAGAGCCCACACACTCAGCCCTTAACCCCAGTGTACAGAAAGTGCCAAAACGTGTTTTTCAGCAGAAATAAACATGTTTCTGCAAGTTTGGTCAACCCCATGTAAGTTATGGGGCAGTAACATCACATTTTCAAAACGTGTTTTTCAGCCCGAAATAAACGCGTTTTTTCAGACAACTGAATCTCCTTGTAACAGCAAGGCTCAGAAGTGCCCACACACTCAGCCCTTAACCCCAGTGTGCAGAAAGTGTCAAAACGTGTTTTTCAGCAGAAATAAACATGTTTCTGCAAGTTTGGTCAACCCCATGTTAGTTATGGGGCAGTAACATCACTCTTTTCAAAACGTGTTTTTCAGCCCGAAATAAGCGCGTTTTTTCAGACAACTGAATCTCCTTGTAACAGCAAGGCTCAGAAGAGCCCACACACTCAGCCCTTAACCCCAGTGTACAGAAAGTGTCAAAACGTGTTTTTCAGCAGAAATAAACATGTTTCTGCAAGTTTGGTCAACCCCATGTAAGTTATGGGGCAGTAACATCACACTTTTCAAAACGTGTTTTTCAGCCCGAAATAAACGCGTTTTTTCAGACAACTGAATCTCCTTGTAACAGCAAGGCTCAGAAGTGCCCACACACTCAGCCCTTAACCCCAGTGTGCAGAAAGGGTCAAAATGTGTTTTTCAGCAGAAATAAACATGTTTCTGCAAGTTTGGTCAACCCCATGTAAGTTATGGGGCATTAACATCACACTTTTCAAAACGTGTTTTTCAGCCCGAAATAAGCGCGTTTTTTCAGACAACTGAATCTCCTTGTAACAGCAAGGCTCAGAAGAGCCCACACACTCAGCCCTTAACCCCAGTGTACAGAAAGTGTCAAAACGTGTTTTTCAGCAGAAATAAACATGTTTCTGCAAGTTTGGTCAACCCCATGTAAGTTATGGGGCAGTAACATCACACTTTTCAAAACGTGTTTTTCAGCCCGAAATAAACGCGTTTTTTCAGACAACTGAATCTCCTTGTAACAGCAAGGCTCAGAAGAGCCCACAAACTCAGCCCTTAACCCCAGTGTGCAGAAAGGGTCAAAATGTGTTTTTCAGCAGAAATAAACATGTTTCTGCAAGTTTGGTCAACCCCATGTAAGTTATGGGGCAGTAACATCACACTTTTCAAAACGTGTTTTTCAGCCCGAAATAAACGCGTTTTTTCAGACAACTGAATCTCCTTGTAACAGCAAGGCTCAGAAGAGCCCACACACTCAGCCCTTAACCCCAGTGTGCAGAAAGTGTCAAAACGTGTTTTTCAGCAGAAATAAACATGTTTCTGCAAGTTTGGTCAACCCCATGTAAGTTATGGGGTAGTAACATCACACTTTTCAAAACGTGTTTTTCAGCCCGAAATAAACGCGTTTTTTCAGACAACTGAATCTCCTTGTAACAGCAAGGCTCAGAAGTGCCCACACACTCAGCCCTTAACCCCAGTGTGCAGAAAGGGTCAAAATGTGTTTTTCAGCAGAAATAAACATGTTTCTGCAAGTTTGGTCAACCCCATGTAAGTTATGGGGTAGTAACATCACACTTTTCAAAACGTGTTTTTCAGCCCGAAATAAGCGCGTTTTTTCAGACAACTGAATCTCCTTGTAACAGCAAGGCTCAGAAGAGCCCACACACTCAGCCCTTAACCCCAGTGTGCAGAAAGTGTCAAAACGTGTTTTTCAGCAGAAATAAACATGTTTCTGCAAGTTTGGTCAACCCCATGTAAGTTATGGGGCAGTAACATCACATTTTCAAAACGTGTTTTTCAGCCCGAAATAAACGCGTTTTTTCAGACAACTGAATCTCCTTGTAACAGCAAGGCTCAGAAGTGCCCACACACTCAGCCCTTAACCCCAGTGTGCAGAAAGTGTCAAAACGTGTTTTTCAGCAGAAATAAACATGTTTCTGCAAGTTTGGTCAACCCCATGTTAGTTATGGGGCAGTAACATCACTCTTTTCAAAACGTGTTTTTCAGCCCGAAATAAGCGCGTTTTTTCAGACAACTGAATCTCCTTGTAACAGCAAGGCTCAGAAGAGCCCACACACTCAGCCCTTAACCCCAGTGTACAGAAAGTGTCAAAACGTGTTTTTCAGCAGAAATAAACATGTTTCTGCAAGTTTGGTCAACCCCATGTAAGTTATGGGGCAGTAACATCACACTTTTCAAAACGTGTTTTTCAGCCCGAAATAAACGCGTTTTTTCAGACAACTGAATCTCCTTGTAACAGCAAGGCTCAGAAGTGCCCACACACTCAGCCCTTAACCCCAGTGTGCAGAAAGGGTCAAAATGTGTTTTTCAGCAGAAATAAACATGTTTCTGCAAGTTTGGTCAACCCCATGTAAGTTATGGGGCATTAACATCACACTTTTCAAAACGTGTTTTTCAGCCCGAAATAAGCGCGTTTTTTCAGACAACTGAATCTCCTTGTAACAGCAAGGCTCAGAAGAGCCCACACACTCAGCCCTTAACCCCAGTGTACAGAAAGTGTCAAAACGTGTTTTTCAGCAGAAATAAACATGTTTCTGCAAGTTTGGTCAACCCCATGTAAGTTATGGGGCAGTAACATCACACTTTTCAAAACGTGTTTTTCAGCCCGAAATAAACGCGTTTTTTCAGACAACTGAATCTCCTTGTAACAGCAAGGCTCAGAAGAGCCCACAAACTCAGCCCTTAACCCCAGTGTGCAGAAAGGGTCAAAATGTGTTTTTCAGCAGAAATAAACATGTTTCTGCAAGTTTGGTCAACCCCATGTAAGTTATGGGGCAGTAACATCACACTTTTCAAAACGTGTTTTTCAGCCCGAAATAAACGCGTTTTTTCAGACAACTGAATCTCCTTGTAACAGCAAGGCTCAGAAGAGCCCACACACTCAGCCCTTAACCCCAGTGTGCAGAAAGTGTCAAAACGTGTTTTTCAGCAGAAATAAACATGTTTCTGCAAGTTTGGTCAACCCCATGTAAGTTATGGGGTAGTAACATCACACTTTTCAAAACGTGTTTTTCAGCCCGAAATAAACGCGTTTTTTCAGACAACTGAATCTCCTTGTAACAGCAAGGCTCAGAAGTGCCCACACACTCAGCCCTTAACCCCAGTGTGCAGAAAGGGTCAAAATGTGTTTTTCAGCAGAAATAAACATGTTTCTGCAAGTTTGGTCAACCCCATGTAAGTTATGGGGTAGTAACATCACACTTTTCAAAACGTGTTTTTCAGCCCGAAATAAGCGCGTTTTTTCAGACAACTGAATCTCCTTGTAACAGCAAGGCTCAGAAGTGCCCACACACTCAGCCCTTAACCCCAGTGTGCAGAAAGGGTCAAAATGTGTTTTTCAGCAGAAATAAACATGTTTCTGCAAGTTTGGTCAACCCCATGTAAGTTATGGGGCATTAACATCACACTTTTCAAAACGTGTTTTTCAGCCCGAAATAAGCGCGTTTTTTCAGACAACTGAATCTCCTTGTAACAGCAAGGCTCAGAAGAGCCCACACACTCAGCCCTTAACCCCAGTGTGCAGAAAGGGTCAAAATGTGTTTTTCAGCAGAAATAAATATGTTTCTGCAAGTTTGGTCAACCCCATGTAAGTTATGGGGCATTAACATCACACTTTTCAAAACGTGTTTTTCAGCCCGAAATAAGCGCGTTTTTCAGACAACTGAATCTCCTTGTAACAGCAAGGCTCAGAAGAGCCCACACACTCAGCCCTTAACCCCAGTGTACAGAAAGTGTCAAAACGTGTTTTTCAGCAGAAATAAACATGTTTCTGCAAGTTTGGTCAACCCCATGTAAGTTATGGGGCAGTAACATCACACTTTTCAAAACGTGTTTTTCAGCCCGAAATAAACGCGTTTTTTCAGACAACTGAATCTCCTTGTAACAGCAAGGCTCAGAAGAGCCCACACACTCAGCCCTTAACCCCAGTGTACAGAAAGTGTCAAAAACGTGTTTTTCAGCAGAAATAAACATGTTTCTGCAAGTTTGGTCAACCCCATGTAAGTTATGGGGCAGTAACATCACACTTTTCAAAACGTGTTTTTCAGCCCGAAATAAACGCGTTTTTTCAGACAACTGAATCTCCTTGTAACAGCAAGGCTCAGAAGTGCCCACACACTCAGCCCTTAACCCCAGTGTGCAGAAAGTGTCAAAACGTGTTTTTCAGCAGAAATAAACATGTTTCTGCAAGTTTGGTCAACCCCATGTTAGTTATGGGGCAGTAACATCACTCTTTTCAAAACGTGTTTTTCAGCCCGAAATAAGCGCGTTTTTTCAGACAACTGAATCTCCTTGTAACAGCAAGGCTCAGAAGAGCCCACACACTCAGCCCTTAACCCCAGTGTACAGAAAGTGTCAAAACGTGTTTTTCAGCAGAAATAAACATGTTTCTGCAAGTTTGGTCAACCCCATGTAAGTTATGGGGCAGTAACATTACACTTTTCAAAACGTGTTTTTCAGCCCGAAATAAACGCGTTTTTTCAGACAACTGAATCTCCTTGTAACAGCAAGGCTCAGAAGAGCCCACACACTCAGCCCTTAACCCCAGTGTACAGAAAGTGTCAAAACGTGTTTTTCAGCAGAAATAAACATGTTTCTGCAAGTTTGGTCAACCCCATGTAAGTTATGGGGTAGTAACATCACACTTTTCAAAACGTGTTTTTCAGCCCGAAATAAACGCGTTTTTTCAGACAACTGAATCTCCTTGTAACAGCAAGGCTCAGAAGTGCCCACACACTCAGCCCTTATCCCCAGTGTGCAGAAAGGGTCAAAATGTGTTTTCAGCAGAAATAAACATGTTTCTGCAAGTTTGGTCAACCCCATGTAAGTTATGGGGTAGTAACATCACACTTTTCAAAACGTGTTTTTCAGCCCGAAATAAGCGCGTTTTTTCAGACAACTGAATCTCCTTGTAACAGCAAGGCTCAGAAGAGCCCACACACTCAGCCCTTAACCCCAGTGTGCAGAAAGTGTCAAAACGTGTTTTTCAGCAGAAATAAACATGTTTCTGCAAGTTTGGTCAACCCCATGTAAGTTATGGGGTAGTAACATCACACTTTTCAAAACGTGTTTTTCAGCCCGAAATAAACGCGTTTTTTCAGACAACTGAATCTCCTTGTAACAGCAAGGCTCAGAAGAGCCCACACACTCAGCCCTTAACCCCAGTGTACAGAAAGTGTCAAAACGTGTTTTTCAGCAGAAATAAACATGTTTCTGCAAGTTTGGTCAACCCCCATGTAAGTTATGGGGCAGTAACATTACAATTTTCAAAACGTGTTTTTCAGCCCGAAATAAACGCGTTTTTTCAGACAACTGAATCTCCTTGTAACAGCAAGGCTCAGAAGAGCCCACACACTCAGCCCTTAACCCCAGTGTACAGAAAGTGCCAAAACGTGTTTTTCAGCAGAAATAAACATGTTTCTGCAAGTTTGGTCAACCCCATGTAAGTTATGGGGCAGTAACATCACATTTTCAAAACGTGTTTTTCAGCCCGAAATAAACGCGTTTTTTCAGACAACTGAATCTCCTTGTAACAGCAAGGCTCAGAAGTGCCCACACACTCAGCCCTTAACCCCAGTGTGCAGAAAGTGTCAAAACGTGTTTTTCAGCAGAAATAAACATGTTTCTGCAAGTTTGGTCAACCCCATGTTAGTTATGGGGCAGTAACATCACTCTTTCAAAACGTGTTTTTCAGCCCGAAATAAGCGCGTTTTTTCAGACAACTGAATCTCCTTGTAACAGCAAGGCTCAGAAGAGCCCACACACTCAGCCCTTAACCCCAGTGTACAGAAAGTGTCAAAACGTGTTTTTCAGCAGAAATAAACATGTTTCTGCAAGTTTGGTCAACCCCATGTAAGTTATGGGGCAGTAACATCACACTTTTCAAAACGTGTTTTTCAGCCCGAAATAAACGCGTTTTTTCAGACAACTGAATCTCCTTGTAACAGCAAGGCTCAGAAGTGCCCACACACTCAGCCCTTAACCCCAGTGTGCAGAAAGGGTCAAAATGTGTTTTTCAGCAGAAATAAACATGTTTCTGCAAGTTTGGTCAACCCCATGTAAGTTATGGGGCATTAACATCACACTTTTCAAAACGTGTTTTTCAGCCCGAAATAAGCGCGTTTTTTCAGACAACTGAATCTCCTTGTAACAGCAAGGCTCAGAAGAGCCCACACACTCAGCCCTTAACCCCAGTGTACAGAAAGTGTCAAAACGTGTTTTTCAGCAGAAATAAACATGTTTCTGCAAGTTTGGTCAACCCCATGTAAGTTATGGGGCAGTAACATCACACTTTTCAAAACGTGTTTTTCAGCCCGAAATAAACGCGTTTTTTCAGACAACTGAATCTCCTTGTAACAGCAAGGCTCAGAAGAGCCCACAAACTCAGCCCTTAACCCCAGTGTGCAGAAAGGGTCAAAATGTGTTTTTCAGCAGAAATAAACATGTTTCTGCAAGTTTGGTCAACCCCATGTAAGTTATGGGGCAGTAACATCACACTTTTCAAAACGTGTTTTTCAGCCCGAAATAAACGCGTTTTTTCAGACAACTGAATCTCCTTGTAACAGCAAGGCTCAGAAGAGCCCACACACTCAGCCCTTAACCCCAGTGTGCAGAAAGTGTCAAAACGTGTTTTTCAGCAGAAATAAACATGTTTCTGCAAGTTTGGTCAACCCCATGTAAGTTATGGGGTAGTAACATCACACTTTTCAAAACGTGTTTTTCAGCCCGAAATAAACGCGTTTTTTCAGACAACTGAATCTCCTTGTAACAGCAAGGCTCAGAAGTGCCCACACACTCAGCCCTTAACCCCAGTGTGCAGAAAGGGTCAAAATGTGTTTTTCAGCAGAAATAAACATGTTTCTGCAAGTTTGGTCAACCCCATGTAAGTTATGGGGTAGTAACATCACACTTTTCAAAACGTGTTTTTCAGCCCGAAATAAGCGCGTTTTTTCAGACAACTGAATCTCCTTGTAACAGCAAGGCTCAGAAGAGCCCACACACTCAGCCCTTAACCCCAGTGTGCAGAAAGTGTCAAAACGTGTTTTTCAGCAGAAATAAACATGTTTCTGCAAGTTTGGTCAACCCCATGTAAGTTATGGGGCAGTAACATCACATTTTCAAAACGTGTTTTTCAGCCCGAAATAAACGCGTTTTTTCAGACAACTGAATCTCCTTGTAACAGCAAGGCTCAGAAGTGCCCACACACTCAGCCCTTAACCCCAGTGTGCAGAAAGTGTCAAAACGTGTTTTTCAGCAGAAATAAACATGTTTCTGCAAGTTTGGTCAACCCCATGTTAGTTATGGGGCAGTAACATCACTCTTTTCAAAACGTGTTTTTCAGCCCGAAATAAGCGCGTTTTTTCAGACAACTGAATCTCCTTGTAACAGCAAGGCTCAGAAGAGCCCACACACTCAGCCCTTAACCCCAGTGTACAGAAAGTGTCAAAACGTGTTTTTCAGCAGAAATAAACATGTTTCTGCAAGTTTGGTCAACCCCATGTAAGTTATGGGGCAGTAACATCACACTTTTCAAAACGTGTTTTTCAGCCCGAAATAAACGCGTTTTTTCAGACAACTGAATCTCCTTGTAACAGCAAGGCTCAGAAGTGCCCACACACTCAGCCCTTAACCCCAGTGTGCAGAAAGGGTCAAAATGTGTTTTTCAGCAGAAATAAACATGTTTCTGCAAGTTTGGTCAACCCCATGTAAGTTATGGGGCATTAACATCACACTTTTCAAAACGTGTTTTTCAGCCCGAAATAAGCGCGTTTTTTCAGACAACTGAATCTCCTTGTAACAGCAAGGCTCAGAAGAGCCCACACACTCAGCCCTTAACCCCAGTGTACAGAAAGTGTCAAAACGTGTTTTTCAGCAGAAATAAACATGTTTCTGCAAGTTTGGTCAACCCCATGTAAGTTATGGGGCAGTAACATCACACTTTTCAAAACGTGTTTTTCAGCCCGAAATAAACGCGTTTTTTCAGACAACTGAATCTCCTTGTAACAGCAAGGCTCAGAAGAGCCCACAAACTCAGCCCTTAACCCCAGTGTGCAGAAAGGGTCAAAATGTGTTTTTCAGCAGAAATAAACATGTTTCTGCAAGTTTGGTCAACCCCATGTAAGTTATGGGGCAGTAACATCACACTTTTCAAAACGTGTTTTTCAGCCCGAAATAAACGCGTTTTTTCAGACAACTGAATCTCCTTGTAACAGCAAGGCTCAGAAGAGCCCACACACTCAGCCCTTAACCCCAGTGTGCAGAAAGTGTCAAAACGTGTTTTTCAGCAGAAATAAACATGTTTCTGCAAGTTTGGTCAACCCCATGTAAGTTATGGGGTAGTAACATCACACTTTTCAAAACGTGTTTTTCAGCCCGAAATAAACGCGTTTTTTCAGACAACTGAATCTCCTTGTAACAGCAAGGCTCAGAAGTGCCCACACACTCAGCCCTTAACCCCAGTGTGCAGAAAGGGTCAAAATGTGTTTTTCAGCAGAAATAAACATGTTTCTGCAAGTTTGGTCAACCCCATGTAAGTTATGGGGTAGTAACATCACACTTTTCAAAACGTGTTTTTCAGCCCGAAATAAGCGCGTTTTTTCAGACAACTGAATCTCCTTGTAACAGCAAGGCTCAGAAGAGCCCACACACTCAGCCCTTAACCCCAGTGTGCAGAAAGTGTCAAAACGTGTTTTTCAGCAGAAATAAACATGTTTCTGCAAGTTTGGTCAACCCCATGTAAGTTATGGGGTAGTAACATCACACTTTTCAAAACGTGTTTTTCAGCCCGAAATAAACGCGTTTTTTCAGACAACTGAATCTCCTTGTAACAGCAAGGCTCAGAAGAGCCCACACACTCAGCCCTTAACCCCAGTGTACAGAAAGTGTCAAAACGTGTTTTTCAGCAGAAATAAACATGTTTCTGCAAGTTTGGTCAACCCCATGTAAGTTATGGGGCAGTAACATTACAATTTTCAAAACGTGTTTTTCAGCCCGAAATAAACGCGTTTTTTCAGACAACTGAATCTCCTTGTAACAGCAAGGCTCAGAAGTGCCCACACACTCAGCCCTTAACCCCAGTGTGCAGAAAGGGTCAAAATGTGTTTTTCAGCAGAAATAAACATGTTTCTGCAAGTTTGGTCAACCCCATGTAAGTTATGGGGCATTAACATCACACTTTTCAAAACGTGTTTTTCAGCCCGAAATAAGCGCGTTTTTTCAGACAACTGAATCTCCTTGTAACAGCAAGGCTCAGAAGAGCCCACACACTCAGCCCTTAACCCCAGTGTGCAGAAAGGGTCAAAATGTGTTTTTCAGCAGAAATAAATATGTTTCTGCAAGTTTGGTCAACCCCATGTAAGTTATGGGGCATTAACATCACACTTTTCAAAACGTGTTTTTCAGCCCGAAATAAGCGCGTTTTTTCAGACAACTGAATCTCCTTGTAACAGCAAGGCTCAGAAGAGCCCACACACTCAGCCCTTAACCCCAGTGTACAGAAAGTGTCAAAACGTGTTTTTCAGCAGAAATAAACATGTTTCTGCAAGTTTGGTCAACCCCATGTAAGTTATGGGGCAGTAACATCACACTTTTCAAAACGTGTTTTTCAGCCCGAAATAAACGCGTTTTTTCAGACAACTGAATCTCCTTGTAACAGCAAGGCTCAGAAGAGCCCACACACTCAGCCCTTAACCCCAGTGTACAGAAAGTGTCAAAACGTGTTTTTCAGCAGAAATAAACATGTTTCTGCAAGTTTGGTCAACCCCATGTAAGTTATGGGGCAGTAACATCACACTTTTCAAAACGTGTTTTTCAGCCCGAAATAAACGCGTTTTTTCAGACAACTGAATCTCCTTGTAACAGCAAGGCTCAGAAGTGCCCACACACTCAGCCCTTAACCCCAGTGTGCAGAAAGTGTCAAAACGTGTTTTTCAGCAGAAATAAACATGTTTCTGCAAGTTTGGTCAACCCCATGTTAGTTATGGGGCAGTAACATCACTCTTTTCAAAACGTGTTTTTCAGCCCGAAATAAGCGCGTTTTTTCAGACAACTGAATCTCCTTGTAACAGCAAGGCTCAGAAGAGCCCACACACTCAGCCCTTAACCCCAGTGTACAGAAAGTGTCAAAACGTGTTTTTCAGCAGAAATAAACATGTTTCTGCAAGTTTGGTCAACCCCATGTAAGTTATGGGGCAGTAACATTACACTTTTCAAAACGTGTTTTTCAGCCCGAAATAAACGCGTTTTTTCAGACAACTGAATCTCCTTGTAACAGCAAGGCTCAGAAGAGCCCACACACTCAGCCCTTAACCCCAGTGTACAGAAAGTGTCAAAACGTGTTTTTCAGCAGAAATAAACATGTTTCTGCAAGTTTGGTCAACCCCATGTAAGTTATGGGGTAGTAACATCACACTTTTCAAAACGTGTTTTTCAGCCCGAAATAAACGCGTTTTTTCAGACAACTGAATCTCCTTGTAACAGCAAGGCTCAGAAGTGCCCACACACTCAGCCCTTAACCCCAGTGTGCAGAAAGGGTCAAAATGTGTTTTTCAGCAGAAATAAACATGTTTCTGCAAGTTTGGTCAACCCCATGTAAGTTATGGGGTAGTAACATCACACTTTTCAAAACGTGTTTTTCAGCCCGAAATAAGCGCGTTTTTTCAGACAACTGAATCTCCTTGTAACAGCAAGGCTCAGAAGAGCCCACACACTCAGCCCTTAACCCCAGTGTGCAGAAAGTGTCAAAACGTGTTTTTCAGCAGAAATAAACATGTTTCTGCAAGTTTGGTCAACCCCATGTAAGTTATGGGGCAGTAACATTACACTTTTCAAAACGTGTTTTTCAGCCCGAAATAAATGCGTTTTTTCAGACAACTGAATCTCCTTGTAACAGCAAGGCTCAGAAGAGCCCACACACTCAGCCCTTAACCCCAGTGTACAGAAAGTGTCAAAACGTGTTTTTCAGCAGAAATAAACATGTTTCTGCAAGTTTGGTCAACCCCATGTAAGTTATGGGGCAGTAACATCACACTTTTCAAAACGTGTTTTTCAGCCCGAAATAAACGCGTTTTTTCAGACAACTGAATCTCCTTGTAACAGCAAGGCTCAGAAGTGCCCACACACTCAGCCCTTAACCCCAGTGTGCAGAAAGGGTCAAAATGTGTTTTTCAGCAGAAATAAACATGTTTCTGCAAGTTTGGTCAACCCCATGTAAGTTATGGGGTAGTAACATCACACTTTTCAAAACGTGTTTTTCAGCCCGAAATAAGCGCGTTTTTTCAGACAACTGAATCTCCTTGTAACAGCAAGGCTCAGAAGAGCCCACACACTCAGCCCTTAACCCCAGTGTGCAGAAAGTGTCAAAACGTGTTTTTCAGCAGAAATAAACATGTTTCTGCAAGTTTGGTCAACCCCATGTAAGTTATGGGGCAGTAACATCACACTTTTCAAAACGTGTTTTTCAGCCCGAAATAAACGCGTTTTTTCAGACAACTGAATCTCCTTGTAACAGCAAGGCTCAGAAGAGCCCACACACTCAGCCCTTAACCCCAGTGTACAGAAAGTGTCAAAACGTGTTTTTCAGCAGAAATAAACATGTTTCTGCAAGTTTGGTCAACCCCATGTAAGTTATGGGGCAGTAACATCACACTTTTCAAAACGTGTTTTTCAGCCCGAAATAAACGCGTTTTTTCAGACAACTGAATCTCCTTGTAACAGCAAGGCTCAGAAGTGCCCACACACTCAGCCCTTAACCCCAGTGTGCAGAAAGTGTCAAAACGTGTTTTTCAGCAGAAATAAACATGTTTCTGCAAGTTTGGTCAACCCCATGTAAGTTATGGGGCAGTAAGATTACAATTTTCAAAACGTGTTTTTCAGCCCGAAATAAACGCGTTTTTTCAGACAACTGAATCTCCTTGTAACAGCAAGGCTCAGAAGAGCCCACACACTCAGCCCTTAACCCCAGTGTGCAGAAAGTGTCAAAACGTGTTTTTCAGCAGAAATAAACATGTTTCTGCAAGTTTGGTCAACCCCATGTAAGTTATGGGGCAGTAACATCACACTTTTCAAAACGTGTTTTTCAGCCCGAAATAAACGCGTTTTTTCAGACAACTGAATCTCCTTGTAACAGCAAGGCTCAGAAGAGCCCACACACTCAGCCCTTAACCCCAGTGTACAGAAAGTGTCAAAACGTGTTTTTCAGCAGAAATAAACATGTTTCTGCAAGTTTGGTCAACCCCATGTAAGTTATGGGGCAGTAACATCACACTTTTCAAAACGTGTTTTTCAGCCCGAAATAAACGCGTTTTTTCAGACAACTGAATCTCCTTGTAACAGCAAGGCTCAGAAGTGCCCACACACTCAGCCCTTAACCCCAGTGTGCAGAAAGTGTCAAAACGTGTTTTTCAGCAGAAATAAACATGTTTCTGCAAGTTTGGTCAACCCCATGTAAGTTATGGGGCAGTAAGATTACAATTTTCAAAACGTGTTTTTCAGCCCGAAATAAACGCGTTTTTTCAGACAACTGAATCTCCTTGTAACAGCAAGGCTCAGAAGAGCCCACACACTCAGCCCTTAACCCCAGAGTACAGAAAGTGCCAAAACGTGTTTTTCAGCAGAAATAAACATGTTTCTGCAAGTTTGGTCAACCCCATGTAAGTTATGGGGCAGTAACATCACATTTTCAAAACGTGTTTTTCAGCCCGAAATAAACGCGTTTTTTCAGACAACTGAATCTCCTTGTAACAGCAAGGCTCAGAAGAGCCCACACACTCAGCCCTTAACCCCAGTGTACAGAAAGTGTCAAAACGTGTTTTTCAGCAGAAATAAACATGTTTCTGCAAGTTTGGTCAACCCCATGTAAGTTATGGGGCAGTAACATCACACTTTTCAAAACGTGTTTTTCAGCCCGAAATAAACGCGTTTTTTCAGACAACTGAATCTCCTTGTAACAGCAAGGCTCAGAAGTGCCCACACACTCAGCCCTTAACCCCAGTGTGCAGAAAGTGTCAAAACGTGTTTTTCAGCAGAAATAAACATGTTTCTGCAAGTTTGGTCAACCCCATGTAAGTTATAGGGCAGTAACATCACAATTTTCAAAACGTGTTTTTCAGCCCGAAATAAACGCGTTTTTTCAGACAACTGAATCTCCTTGTAACAGCAAGGCTCAGAAGTGCCCACACACTCAGCCCTTAACCCCAGTGTGCAGAAAGGGTCAAAATGTGTTTTTCAGCAGAAATAAACATGTTTCTGCAAGTTTGGTCAACCCCATGTAAGTTATGGGGCATTAACATCACACTTTTCAAAATGTGTTTTTCAGCCCGAAATAAGCACGTTTTTTCAGACAACTGAATCTCCTTGTAACAGCAAGGCTCAGAAGAGCCCACACACTCAGCCCTTAACCCCAGTGTACAGAAAGTGTCAAAACGTGTTTTTCAGCAGAAATAAACATGTTTCTGCAAGTTTGGTCAACCCCATGTAAGTTATGGGGCAGTAACATCACACTTTTCAAAACGTGTTTTTCAGCCCGAAATAAACGCGTTTTTTCAGACAACTGAATCTCCTTGTAACAGCAAGGCTCAGAAGAGCCCACAAACTCAGCCCTTAACCCCAGTGTGCAGAAAGTGTCAAAACGTGTTTTTCAGCAGAAATAAACATGTTTCTGCAAGTTTGGTCAACCCCATGTAAGTTATGGGGTAGTAACATCACACTTTTCAAAACGTGTTTTTCAGCCCGAAATAAACGCGTTTTTTCAGACAACTGAATCTCCTTGTAACAGCAAGGCTCAGAAGAGCCCACACACTCAGCCCTTAACCCCAGTGTACAGAAAGTGTCAAAACGTGTTTTTCAGCAGAAATAAACATGTTTCTGCAAGTTTGGTCAACCCCATGTAAGTTATGGGGCAGTAACATTACAATTTTCAAAACGTGTTTTTCAGCCCGAAATAAACGCGTTTTTTCAGACAACTGAATCTCCTTGTAACAGCAAGGCTCAGAAGAGCCCACACACTCAGCCCTTAACCCCAGTGTACAGAAAGTGCCAAAACGTGTTTTTCAGCAGAAATAAACATGTTTCTGCAAGTTTGGTCAACCCCATGTAAGTTATGGGGCAGTAACATCACATTTTCAAAACGTGTTTTTCAGCCCGAAATAAACGCGTTTTTTCAGACAACTGAATCTCCTTGTAACAGCAAGGCTCAGAAGTGCCCACACACTCAGCCCTTAACCCCAGTGTGCAGAAAGGGTCAAAATGTGTTTTTCAGCAGAAATAAACATGTTTCTGCAAGTTTGGTCAACCCCATGTAAGTTATGGGGCATTAACATCACACTTTTCAAAACGTGTTTTTCAGCCCGAAATAAGCGCGTTTTTTCAGACAACTGAATCTCCTTGTAACAGCAAGGCTCAGAAGAGCCCACACACTCAGCCCTTAACCCCAGTGTGCAGAAAGGGTCAAAATGTGTTTTTCAGCAGAAATAAACATGTTTCTGCAAGTTTGGTCAACCCCATGTAAGTTATGGGGCATTAACATCACACTTTTCAAAACGTGTTTTTCAGCCCGAAATAAGCGCGTTTTTTCAGACAACTGAATCTCCTTGTAACAGCAAGGCTCAGAAGAGCCCACACACTCAGCCCTTAACCCCAGTGTACAGAAAGTGTCAAAACGTGTTTTTCAGCAGAAATAAACATGTTTCTGCAAGTTTGGTCAACCCCATGTAAGTTTTGGGGCAGTAACATCACACTTTTCAAAACGTGTTTTTCAGCCCGAAATAAACGCGTTTTTTCAGACAACTGAATCTCCTTGTAACAGCAAGGCTCAGAAGAGCCCACACACTCAGCCCTTAACCCCAGTGTACAGAAAGTGTCAAAACGTGTTTTTCAGCAGAAATAAACATGTTTCTGCAAGTTTGGTCAACCCCATGTAAGTTATGGGGCAGTAACATCACACTTTTCAAAACGTGTTTTTCAGCCCGAAATAAACGCGTTTTTTCAGACAACTGAATCTCCTTGTAACAGCAAGGCTCAGAAGAGCCCACACACTCAGCCCTTAACCCCAGTGTGCAGAAAGTGTCAAAACGTGTTTTTCAGCAGAAATAAACATGTTTCTGCAAGTTTGGTCAACCCCATGTTAGTTATGGGGCAGTAACATCACTCTTTTCAAAACGTGTTTTTCAGCCCGAAATAAGCGCGTTTTTTCAGACAACTGAATCTCCTTGTAACAGCAAGGCTCAGAAGAGCCCACACGCTCAGCCCTTAACCCCAGTGTACAGAAAGTGTCAAAACGTGTTTTTCAGCAGAAATAAACATGTTTCTGCAAGTTTGGTCAACCCCATGTAAGTTATGGGGCAGTAACATTACACTTTTCAAAACGTGTTTTTCAGCCCGAAATAAACGCGTTTTTTCAGACAACTGAATCTCCTTGTAACAGCAAGGCTCAGAAGAGCCCACACACTCAGCCCTTAACCCCAGTGTACAGAAAGTGTCAAAACGTGTTTTTCAGCAGAAATAAACATGTTTCTGCAAGTTTGGTCAACCCCATGTAAGTTATGGGGCAGTAACATCACACTTTTCAAAACGTGTTTTTCAGCCCGAAATAAACGCGTTTTTTCAGACAACTGAATCTCCTTGTAACAGCAAGGCTCAGAGGTGCCCACACACTCAGCCCTTAACCCCAGTGTGCAGAAAGTGTCAAAACGTGTTTTTCAGCAGAAATAAACATGTTTCTGCAAGTTTGGTCAACCCCATGTAAGTTATGGGGCAGTAACATTACAATTTTCAAAACGTGTTTTTCAGCCCGAAATAAACGCGTTTTTTCAGACAACTGAATCTCCTTGTAACAGCAAGGCTCAGAAGAGCCCACACACTCAGCCCTTAACCCCAGTGTACAGAAAGTGTCAAAACGTGTTTTTCAGCAGAAATAAACATGTTTCTGCAAGTTTGGTCAACCCCATGTAAGTTATGGGGCAGTAACATCACACTTTTCAAAACGTGTTTTTCAGCCCGAAATAAACGCGTTTTTTCAGACAACTGAATCTCCTTGTAACAGCAAGGCTCAGAAGAGCCCACACACTCAGCCCTTAACCCCAGTGTGCAGAAAGTGTCAAAACGTGTTTTTCAGCAGAAATAAACATGTTTCTGCAAGTTTGGTCAACCCCATGTTAGTTATGGGGCAGTAACATCACTCTTTTCAAAACGTGTTTTTCAGCCCGAAATAAGCGCGTTTTTTCAGACAACTGAATCTCCTTGTAACAGCAAGGCTCAGAAGAGCCCACACGCTCAGCCCTTAACCCCAGTGTACAGAAAGTGTCAAAACGTGTTTTTCAGCAGAAATAAACATGTTTCTGCAAGTTTGGTCAACCCCATGTAAGTTATGGGGCAGTAACATTACACTTTTCAAAACGTGTTTTTCAGCCCGAAATAAACGCGTTTTTTCAGACAACTGAATCTCCTTGTAACAGCAAGGCTCAGAAGAGCCCACACACTCAGCCCTTAACCCCAGTGTACAGAAAGTGTCAAAACGTGTTTTTCAGCAGAAATAAACATGTTTCTGCAAGTTTGGTCAACCCCATGTAAGTTATGGGGCAGTAACATCACACTTTTCAAAACGTGTTTTTCAGCCCGAAATAAACGCGTTTTTTCAGACAACTGAATCTCCTTGTAACAGCAAGGCTCAGAAGTGCCCACACACTCAGCCCTTAACCCCAGTGTGCAGAAAGTGTCAAAACGTGTTTTTCAGCAGAAATAAACATGTTTCTGCAAGTTTGGTCAACCCCATGTAAGTTATGGGGCAGTAACATTACAATTTTCAAAACGTGTTTTTCAGCCCGAAATAAACGCGTTTTTTCAGACAACTGAATCTCCTTGTAACAGCAAGGCTCAGAAGAGCCCACACACTCAGCCCTTAACCCCAGTGTACAGAAAGGGTCAAAACGTGTTTTTCAGCAGAAATAAACATGTTTCTGCAAGTTTGGTCAACCCCATGTAAGTTATGGGGCAGTAACATCACACTTTTCAAAACGTGTTTTTCAGCCCGAAATAAACGCGTTTTTTCAGACAACTGAATCTCCTTGTAACAGCAAGGCTCAGAAGAGCCCACACACTCAGCCCTTAACCCCAGTGTACAGAAAGTGTCAAAACGTGTTTTTCAGCAGAAATAAACATGTTTCTGCAAGTTTGGTCAACCCCATGTAAGTTATGGGGCAGTAACATCACACTTTTCAAAACGTGTTTTTCAGCCCGAAATAAACGCGTTTTTTCAGACAACTGAATCTCCTTGTAACAGCAAGGCTCAGAAGAGCCCACACACTCAGCCCTTAACCCCAGTGTACAGAAAGTGTCAAAACGTGTTTTTCAGCAGAAATAAACATGTTTCTGCAAGTTTGGTCAACCCCATGTAAGTTATGGGGCAGTAACATTACAATTTTCAAAACGTGTTTTTCAGCCCGAAATAAACGCGTTTTTTCAGACAACTGAATCTCCTTGTAACAGCAAGGCTCAGAAGAGCCCACACACTCAGCCCTTAACCCCAGTGTACAGAAAGTGCCAAAACGTGTTTTTCAGCAGAAATAAACATGTTTCTGCAAGTTTGGTCAACCCCATGTAAGTTATGGGGCAGTAACATCACATTTTCAAAACGTGTTTTTCAGCCCGAAATAAACGCGTTTTTTCAGACAACTGAATCTCCTTGTAACAGCAAGGCTCAGAAGTGCCCACACGCTCAGCCCTTAACCCCAGTGTGCAGAAAGGGTCAAAATGTGTTTTTCAGCAGAAATAAACATGTTTCTGCAAGTTTGGTCAACCCCATGTAAGTTATGGGGCATTAACATCACACTTTTCAAAACGTGTTTTTCAGCCCGAAATAAGCGCGTTTTTTCAGACAACTGAATCTCCTTGTAACAGCAAGGCTCAGAAGAGCCCACACACTCAGCCCTTAACCCCAGTGTGCAGAAAGGGTCAAAATGTGTTTTTCAGCAGAAATAAACATGTTTCTGCAAGTTTGGTCAACCCCATGTAAGTTATGGGGCATTAACATCACACTTTTCAAAACGTGTTTTTCAGCCCGAAATAAGCGCGTTTTTTCAGACAACTGAATCTCCTTGTAACAGCAAGGCTCAGAAGAGCCCACACACTCAGCCCTTAACCCCAGTGTACAGAAAGTGTCAAAACGTGTTTTTCAGCAGAAATAAACATGTTTCTGCAAGTTTGGTCAACCCCATGTAAGTTATGGGGTAGTAACATCACACTTTTCAAAACGTGTTTTTCAGCCCGAAATAAACGCGTTTTTTCAGACAACTGAATCTCCTTGTAACAGCAAGGCTCAGAAGTGCCCACACACTCAGCCCTTAACCCCAGTGTGCAGAAAGGGTCAAAATGTGTTTTTCAGCAGAAATAAACATGTTTCTGCAAGTTTGGTCAACCCCATGTAAGTTATGGGGTAGTAACATCACACTTTTCAAAACGTGTTTTTCAGCCCGAAATAAGCGCGTTTTTTCAGACAACTGAATCTCCTTGTAACAGCAAGGCTCAGAAGAGCCCACACACTCAGCCCTTAACCCCAGTGTGCAGAAAGTGTCAAAACGTGTTTTTCAGCAGAAATAAACATGTTTCTGCAAGTTTGGTCAACCCCATGTAAGTTATGGGGCAGTAACATCACACTTTTCAAAACGTGTTTTTCAGCCCGAAATAAACGCGTTTTTTCAGACAACTGAATCTCCTTGTAACAGCAAGGCTCAGAAGAGCCCACACACTCAGCCCTTAACCCCAGTGTACAGAAAGTGTCAAAACGTGTTTTTCAGCAGAAATAAACATGTTTCTGCAAGTTTGGTCAACCCCATGTAAGTTATGGGGCAGTAACATCACACTTTTCAAAACGTGTTTTTCAGCCCGAAATAAACGCGTTTTTTCAGACAACTGAATCTCCTTGTAACAGCAAGGCTCAGAAGTGCCCACACACTCAGCCCTTAACCCCAGTGTGCAGAAAGTGTCAAAACGTGTTTTTCAGCAGAAATAAACATGTTTCTGCAAGTTTGGTCAACCCCATGTAAGTTATGGGGCAGTAACATTACAATTTTCAAAACGTGTTTTTCAGCCCGAAATAAACGCGTTTTTTCAGACAACTGAATCTCCTTGTAACAGCAAGGCTCAGAAGAGCCCACACACTCAGCCCTTAACCCCAGTGTACAGAAAGTGTCAAAACGTGTTTTTCAGCAGAAATAAACATGTTTCTGCAAGTTTGGTCAACCCCATGTAAGTTATGGGGCAGTAACATCACACTTTTCAAAACGTGTTTTTCAGCCCGAAATAAACGCGTTTTTTCAGACAACTGAATCTCCTTGTAACAGCAAGGCTCAGAAGAGCCCACACACTCAGCCCTTAACCCCAGTGTACAGAAAGTGTCAAAACGTGTTTTTCAGCAGAAATAAACATGTTTCTGCAAGTTTGGTCAACCCCATGTAAGTTATGGGGCAGTAACATCACACTTTTCAAAACGTGTTTTTCAGCCCGAAATAAACGCGTTTTTTCAGACAACTGAATCTCCTTGTAACAGCAAGGCTCAGAAGTGCCCACACACTCAGCCCTTAACCCCAGTGTGCAGAAAGTGTCAAAACGTGTTTTTCAGCAGAAATAAACATGTTTCTGCAAGTTTGGTCAACCCCATGTTAGTTATGGGGCAGTAACATCACTCTTTTCAAAACGTGTTTTTCAGCCCGAAATAAGCGCGTTTTTTCAGACAACTGAATCTCCTTGTAACAGCAAGGCTCAGAAGAGCCCACACACTCAGCCCTTAACCCCAGTGTACAGAAAGTGTCAAAACGTGTTTTTCAGCAGAAATAAACATGTTTCTGCAAGTTTGGTCAACCCCATGTAAGTTATGGGGCAGTAACATTACACTTTTCAAAACGTGTTTTTCAGCCCGAAATAAACGCGTTTTTTCAGACAACTGAATCTCCTTGTAACAGCAAGGCTCAGAAGAGCCCACACACTCAGCCCTTAACCCCAGTGTACAGAAAGTGTCAAAACGTGTTTTTCAGCAGAAATAAACATGTTTCTGCAAGTTTGGTCAACCCCATGTAAGTTATGGGGTAGTAACATCACACTTTTCAAAACGTGTTTTTCAGCCCGAAATAAACGCGTTTTTTCAGACAACTGAATCTCCTTGTAACAGCAAGGCTCAGAAGTGCCCACACACTCAGCCCTTAACCCCAGTGTGCAGAAAGGGTCAAAATGTGTTTTTCAGCAGAAATAAACATGTTTCTGCAAGTTTGGTCAACCCCATGTAAGTTATGGGGTAGTAACATCACACTTTTCAAAACGTGTTTTTCAGCCCGAAATAAGCGCGTTTTTTCAGACAACTGAATCTCCTTCTAACAGCAAGGCTCAGAAGAGCCCACACACTCAGCCCTTAACCCCAGTGTGCAGAAAGTGTCAAAACGTGTTTTTCAGCAGAAATAAACATGTTTCTGCAAGTTTGGTCAACCCCATGTAAGTTATGGGGCAGTAACATCACACTTTTCAAAACGTGTTTTTCAGCCCGAAATAAACGCGTTTTTTCAGACAACTGAATCTCCTTGTAACAGCAAGGCTCAGAAGAGCCCACACACTCAGCCCTTAACCCCAGTGTACAGAAAGTGTCAAAACGTGTTTTTCAGCAGAAATAAACATGTTTCTGCAAGTTTGGTCAACCCCATGTAAGTTATGGGGCAGTAACATCACACTTTTCAAAACGTGTTTTTCAGCCCGAAATAAACGCGTTTTTTCAGACAACTGAATCTCCTTGTAACAGCAAGGCTCAGAAGTGCCCACACACTCAGCCCTTAACCCCAGTGTGCAGAAAGTGTCAAAACGTGTTTTTCAGCAGAAATAAACATGTTTCTGCAAGTTTGGTCAACCCCATGTAAGTTATGGGGCAGTAACATTACAATTTTCAAAACGTGTTTTTCAGCCCGAAATAAACGCGTTTTTTCAGACAACTGAATCTCCTTGTAACAGCAAGGCTCAGAAGAGCCCACACACTCAGCCCTTAACCCCAGAGTACAGAAAGTGCCAAAACGTGTTTTTCAGCAGAAATAAACATGTTTCTGCAAGTTTGGTCAACCCCATGTAAGTTATGGGGCAGTAACATCACATTTTCAAAACGTGTTTTTCAGCCCGAAATAAACGCGTTTTTTCAGACAACTGAATCTCCTTGTAACAGCAAGGCTCAGAAGTGCCCACACACTCAGCCCTTAACCCCAGTGTGCAGAAAGGGTCAAAATGTGTTTTTCAGCAGAAATAAACATGTTTCTGCAAGTTTGGTCAACCCCATGTAAGTTATGGGGCATTAACATCACACTTTTCAAAACGTGTTTTTCAGCCCGAAATAAGCGCGTTTTTTCAGACAACTGAATCTCCTTGTAACAGCAAGGCTCAGAAGAGCCCACACACTCAGCCCTTAACCCCAGTGTACAGAAAGTGTCAAAACGTGTTTTTCAGCAGAAATAAACATGTTTCTGCAAGTTTGGTCAACCCCATGTAAGTTATGGGGCAGTAACATCACACTTTTCAAAACGTGTTTTTCAGCCCGAAATAAACGCGTTTTTTCAGACAACTGAATCTCCTTGTAACAGCAAGGCTCAGAAGAGCCCACACACTCAGCCCTTAACCCCAGTGTACAGAAAGTGTCAAAACGTGTTTTTCAGCAGAAATAAACATGTTTCTGCAAGTTTGGTCAACCCCATGTAAGTTATGGGGCAGTAACATCACACTTTTCAAAACGTGTTTTTCAGCCCGAAATAAACGCGTTTTTTCAGACAACTGAATCTCCTTGTAACAGCAAGGCTCAGAAGTGCCCACACACTCAGCCCTTAACCCCAGTGTGCAGAAAGTGTCAAAACGTGTTTTTCAGCAGAAATAAACATGTTTCTGCAAGTTTGGTCAACCCCATGTAAGTTATGGGGCAGTAACATTACAATTTTCAAAACGTGTTTTTCAGCCCGAAATAAACGCGTTTTTTCAGACAACTGAATCTCCTTGTAACAGCAAGGCTCAGAAGAGCCCACACACTCAGCCCTTAACCCCAGTGTACAGAAAGTGCCAAAACGTGTTTTTCAGCAGAAATAAACATGTTTCTGCAAGTTTGGTCAACCCCATGTAAGTTATGGGGCAGTAACATCACATTTTCAAAACGTGTTTTTCAGCCCGAAATAAACGCGTTTTTTCAGACAACTGAATCTCCTTGTAACAGCAAGGCTCAGAAGTGCCCACACACTCAGCCCTTAACCCCAGTGTGCAGAAAGGGTCAAAATGTGTTTTTCAGCAGAAATAAACATGTTTCTGCAAGTTTGGTCAACCCCATGTAAGTTATGGGGCATTAACATCACACTTTTCAAAACGTGTTTTTCAGCCCGAAATAAGCGCGTTTTTTCAGACAACTGAATCTCCTTGTAACAGCAAGGCTCAGAAGAGCCCACACACTCAGCCCTTAACCCCAGTGTGCAGAAAGGGTCAAAATGTGTTTTTCAGCAGAAATAAACATGTTTCTGCAAGTTTGATCAACCCCATGTAAGTTATGGGGCATTAACATCACACTTTTCAAAACGTGTTTTTCAGCCCGAAATAAGCGCGTTTTTTCAGACAACTGAATCTCCTTGTAACAGCAAGGCTCAGAAGAGCCCACACACTCAGCCCTTAACCCCAGTGTACAGAAAGTGTCAAAACGTGTTTTTCAGCAGAAATAAACATGTTTCTGCAAGTTTGGTCAACCCCATGTAAGTTATGGGGCAGTAACATCACACTTTTCAAAACGTGTTTTTCAGCCCGAAATAAACGCGTTTTTACAGACAACTGAATCTCCTTGTAACAGCAAGGCTCAGAAGAGCCCACACACTCAGCCCTTAACCCCAGTGTACAGAAAGTGTCAAAACGTGTTTTTCAGCAGAAATAAACATGTTTCTGCAAGTTTGGTCAACCCCATGTAAGTTATGGGGCAGTAACATCACACTTTTCAAAACGTGTTTTTCAGACCGAAATAAACGCGTTTTTTCAGACAACTGAATCTCCTTGTAACAGCAAGGCTCAGAAGTGCCCACACACTCAGCCCTTAACCCCAGTGTGCAGAAAGTGTCAAAACGTGTTTTTCAGCAGAAATAAACATGTTTCTGCAAGTTTGGTCAACCCCATGTTAGTTATGGGGCAGTAACATCACTCTTTTCAAAACGTGTTTTTCAGCCCGAAATAAGCGCGTTTTTTCAGACAACTGAATCTCCTTGTAACAGCAAGGCTCAGAAGAGCCCACACACTCAGCCCTTAACCCCAGTGTACAGAAAGTGTCAAAACGTGTTTTTCAGCAGAAATAAACATGTTTCTGCAAGTTTGGTCAACCCCATGTAAGTTATGGGGCAGTAACATTACACTTTTCAAAACGTGTTTTTCAGCCCGAAATAAACACGTTTTTTCAGACAACTGAATCTCCTTGTAACAGCAAGGCTCAGAAGAGCCCACACACTCAGCCCTTAACCCCAGTGTACAGAAAGTGTCAAAACGTGTTTTTCAGCAGAAATAAACATGTTTCTGCAAGTTTGGTCAACCCCATGTAAGTTATGGGGTAGTAACATCACACTTTTCAAAACGTGTTTTTCAGCCCGAAATAAACGCGTTTTTTCAGACAACTGAATCTCCTTGTAACAGCAAGGCTCAGAAGTGCCCACACACTCAGCCCTTAACCCCAGTGTGCAGAAAGGGTCAAAATGTGTTTTTCAGCAGAAATAAACATGTTTCTGCAAGTTTGGTCAACCCCATGTAAGTTATGGGGTAGTAACATCACACTTTTCAAAACGTGTTTTTCAGCCCGAAATAAGCGCGTTTTTTCAGACAACTGAATCTCCTTGTAACAGCAAGGCTCAGAAGAGCCCACACACTCAGCCCTTAACCCCAGTGTGCAGAAAGTGTCAAAACGTGTTTTTCAGCAGAAATAAACATGTTTCTGCAAGTTTGGTCAACCCCATGTAAGTTATGGGGCAGTAACATCACACTTTTCAAAACGTGTTTTTCAGCCCGAAATAAACGCGTTTTTTCAGACAACTGAATCTCCTTGTAACAGCAAGGCTCAGAAGAGCCCACACACTCAGCCCTTAACCCCAGTGTACAGAAAGTGTCAAAACGTGTTTTTCAGCAGAAATAAACATGTTTCTGCAAGTTTGGTCAACCCCATGTAAGTTATGGGGCAGTAACATCACACTTTTCAAAACGTGTTTTTCAGCCCGAAATAAACGCGTTTTTTCAGACAACTGAATCTCCTTGTAACAGCAAGGCTCAGAAGTGCCCACACACTCAGCCCTTAACCCCAGTGTGCAGAAACTGTCAAAACGTGTTTTTCAGCAGAAATAAACATGTTTCTGCAAGTTTGGTCAACCCCATGTAAGTTATGGGGCAGTAACATTACAATTTTCAAAACGTGTTTTTCAGCCCGAAATAAACGCGTTTTTTCAGACAACTGAATCTCCTTGTAACAGCAAGGCTCAGAAGAGCCCACACACTCAGCCCTTAACCCCAGTGTACAGAAAGTGTCAAAACGTGTTTTTCAGCAGAAATAAACATGTTTCTGCAAGTTTGGTCAACCCCATGTAAGTTATGGGGCAGTAACATCACACTTTTCAAAACGTGTTTTTCAGCCCGAAATAAACGCGTTTTTTCAGACAACTGAATCTCCTTGTAACAGCAAGGCTCAGAAGTGCCCACACACTCAGCCCTTAACCCCAGTGTGCAGAAAGTGTCAAAACGTGTTTTTCAGCAGAAAAAAACATGTTTCTGCAAGTTTGGTCAACCCCATGTTAGTTATGGGCAGTAACATCACTCTTTTCAAAACGTGTTTTTCAGCCCGAAATAAGCGCGTTTTTTCAGACAACTGAATCTCCTTGTAACAGCAAGGCTCAGAAGAGCCCACACACTCAGCCCTTAACCCCAGTGTACAGAAAGTGTCAAAACGTGTTTTTCAGCAGAAATAAACATGTTTCTGCAAGTTTGGTCAACCCCATGTAAGTTATGGGGCAGTAACATTACACTTTTCAAAACGTGTTTTTCAGCCCGAAATAAACGCGTTTTTTCAGACAACTGAATCTCCTTGTAACAGCAAGGCTCAGAAGAGCCCACACACTCAGCCCTTAACCCCAGTGTACAGAAAGTGTCAAAACGTGTTTTTCAGCAGAAATAAACATGTTTCTGCAAGTTTGGTCAACCCCATGTAAGTTATGGGGTAGTAACATCACACTTTTCAAAACGTGTTTTTCAGCCCGAAATAAACGCGTTTTTTCAGACAACTGAATCTCCTTGTAACAGCAAGGCTCAGAAGTGCCCACACACTCAGCCCTTAACCCCAGTGTGCAGAAAGGGTCAAAATGTGTTTTTCAGCAGAAATAAACATGTTTCTGCAAGTTTGGTCAACCCCATGTAAGTTATGGGGTAGTAACATCACACTTTTCAAAACGTGTTTTTCAGCCCGAAATAAGCGCGTTTTTTCAGACAACTGAATCTCCTTGTAACAGCAAGGCTCAGAAGAGCCCACACACTCAGCCCTTAACCCCAGTGTGCAGAAAGTGTCAAAACGTGTTTTTCAGCAGAAATAAACATGTTTCTGCAAGTTTGGTCAACCCCATGTAAGTTATGGGGCAGTAACATCACACTTTTCAAAACGTGTTTTTCAGCCCGAAATAAACGCGTTTTTTCAGACAACTGAATCTCCTTGTAACAGCAAGGCTCAGAAGAGCCCACACACTCAGCCCTTAACCCCAGGGTACAGAAAGTGTCAAAACGTGTTTTTCAGCAGAAATAAACATGTTTCTGCAAGTTTGGTCAACCCCATGTAAGTTATGGGGCAGTAACATCACACTTTTCAAAACGTGTTTTTCAGCCCGAAATAAACGCGTTTTTTCAGACAACTGAATCTCCTTGTAACAGCAAGGCTCAGAAGTGCCCACACACTCAGCCCTTAACCCCAGTGTGCAGAAAGTGTCAAAACGTGTTTTTCAGCAGAAATAAACATGTTTCTGCAAGTTTGGTCAACCCCATGTAAGTTATGGGGCAGTAACATTACAATTTTCAAAACGTGTTTTTCAGCCCGAAATAAACGCGTTTTTTCAGACAACTGAATCTCCTTGTAACAGCAAGGCTCAGAAGAGCCCACACACTCAGCCCTTAACCCCAGTGTACAGAAAGTGTCAAAACGTGTTTTTCAGCAGAAATAAACATGTTTCTGCAAGTTTGGTCAACCCCATGTAAGTTATGGGGCAGTAACATCACACTTTTCAAAACGTGTTTTTCAGCCCGAAATAAACGCGTTTTTTCAGACAACTGAATCTCCTTGTAACAGCAAGGCTCAGAAGTGCCCACACACTCAGCCCTTAACCCCAGTGTGCAGAAAGTGTCAAAACGTGTTTTTCAGCAGAAATAAACATGTTTCTGCAAGTTTGGTCAACCCCATGTTAGTTATGGGGCAGTAACATCACTCTTTTCAAAACGTGTTTTTCAGCCCGAAATAAGCGCGTTTTTTCAGACAACTGAATCTCCTTGTAACAGCAAGGCTCAGAAGAGCCCACACACTCAGCCCTTAACCCCAGTGTACAGAAAGTGTCAAAACGTGTTTTTCAGCAGAAATAAACATGTTTCTGCAAGTTTGGTCAACCCCATGTAAGTTATGGGGCAGTAACATTACACTTTTCAAAACGTGTTTTTCAGCCCGAAATAAACGCGTTTTTTCAGACAACTGAATCTCCTTGTAACAGCAAGGCTCAGAAGAGCCCACACACTCAGCCCTTAACCCCAGTGTACAGAAAGTGTCAAAACGTGTTTTTCAGCAGAAATAAACATGTTTCTGCAAGTTTGGTCAACCCCATGTAAGTTATGGGGTAGTAACATCACACTTTTCAAAACGTGTTTTTTAGCCCGAAATAAACGCGTTTTTTCAGACAACTGAATCTCCTTGTAACAGCAAGGCTCAGAAGTGCCCACACACTCAGCCCTTAACCCCAGTGTGCAGAAAGGGTCAAAATGTGTTTTTCAGCAGAAATAAACATGTTTCTGCAAGTTTGGTCAACCCCATGTAAGTTATGGGGTAGTAACATCACACTTTTCAAAACGTGTTTTTCAGCCCGAAATAAGCGCGTTTTTTCAGACAACTGAATCTCCTTGTAACAGCAAGGCTCAGAAGAGCCCACACACTCAGCCCTTAACCCCAGTGTGCAGAAAGTGTCAAAACGTGTTTTTCAGCAGAAATAAACATGTTTCTGCAAGTTTGGTCAACCCCATGTAAGTTATGGGGCAGTAACATCACACTTTTCAAAACGTGTTTTTCAGCCCGAAATAAACGCGTTTTTTCAGACAACTGAATCTCCTTGTAACAGCAAGGCTCAGAAGAGCCCACACACTCAGCCCTTAACCCCAGTGTACAGAAAGTGTCAAAACGTGTTTTTCAGCAGAAATAAACATGTTTCTGCAAGTTTGGTCAACCCCATGTAAGTTATGGGGCAGTAACATCACACTTTTCAAAACGTGTTTTTCAGCCCGAAATAAACGCGTTTTTTCAGACAACTGAATCTCCTTGTAACAGCAAGGCTCAGAAGTGCCCACACACTCAGCCCTTAACCCCAGTGTGCAGAAAGTGTCAAAACGTGTTTTTCAGCAGAAATAAACATGTTTCTGCAAGTTTGGTCAACCCCATGTAAGTTATGGGGCTGTAACATTACAATTTTCAAAACGTGTTTTTCAGCCCGAAATAAACGCGTTTTTTCAGACAACTGAATCTCCTTGTAACAGCAAGGCTCAGAAGAGCCCACACACTCAGCCCTTAACCCCAGAGTACAGAAAGTGCCAAAACGTGTTTTTCAGCAGAAATAAACATGTTTCTGCAAGTTTGGTCAACCCCATGTAAGTTATGGGGCAGTAACATCACATTTTCAAAACGTGTTTTTCAGCCCGAAATAAACGCGTTTTTTCAGACAACTGAATCTCCTTGTAACAGCAAGGCTCAGAAGTGCCCACACACTCAGCCCTTAACCCCAGTGTGCAGAAAGGGTCAAAATGTGTTTTTCAGCAGAAATAAACATGTTTCTGCAAGTTTGGTCAACCCCATGTAAGTTATGGGGCATTAACATCACACTTTTCAAAACGTGTTTTTCAGCCCGAAATAAGCGCGTTTTTTCAGACAACTGAATCTCCTTGTAACAGCAAGGCTCAGAAGAGCCCACACACTCAGCCCTTAACCCCAGTGTACAGAAAGTGTCAAAACGTGTTTTTCAGCAGAAATAAACATGTTTCTGCAAGTTTGGTCAACCCCATGTAAGTTATGGGGCAGTAACATCACACTTTTCAAAACGTGTTTTTCAGCCCGAAATAAACGCGTTTTTTCAGACAACTGAATCTCCTTGTAACAGCAAGGCTCAGAAGAGCCCACACACTCAGCCCTTAACCCCAGTGTACAGAAAGTGTCAAAACGTGTTTTTCAGCAGAAATAAACATGTTTCTGCAAGTTTGGTCAACCCCATGTAAGTTATGGGGCAGTAACATCACACTTTTCAAAACGTGTTTTTCAGCCCGAAATAAACGCGTTTTTTCAGACAACTGAATCTCCTTGTAACAGCAAGGCTCAGAAGCGCCCACACACTCAGCCCTTAACCCCAGTGTGCAGAAAGTGTCAAAACGTGTTTTTCAGCAGAAATAAACATGTTTCTGCAAGTTTGGTCAACCCCATGTTAGTTATGGGGCAGTAACATCACTCTTTTCAAAACGTGTTTTTCAGCCCGAAATAAGCGCGTTTTTTCAGACAACTGAATCTCCTTGTAACAGCAAGGCTCAGAAGAGCCCACACACTCAGCCCTTAACCCCAGTGTACAGAAAGTGTCAAAACGTGTTTTTCAGCAGAAATAAACATGTTTCTGCAAGTTTGGTCAACCCCATGTAAGTTATGGGGCAGTAACATTACACTTTTCAAAACGTGTTTTTCAGCCCGAAATAAACGCGTTTTTTCAGACAACTGAATCTCCTTGTAACAGCAAGGCTCAGAAGAGCCCACACACTCAGCCCTTAACCCCAGTGTGCAGAAAGTGTCAAAACGTGTTTTTCAGCAGAAATAAACATGTTTCTGCAAGTTTGGTCAACCCCATGTAAGTTATGGGGTAGTAACATCACACTTTTCAAAACGTGTTTTTCAGCCCGAAATAAACGCGTTTTTCAGACAACTGAATCTCCTTGTAACAGCAAGGCTCAGAAGTGCCCACACACTCAGCCCTTAACCCCAGTGTGCAGAAAGGGTCAAAATGTGTTTTTCAGCAGAAATAAACATGTTTCTGCAAGTTTGGTCAACCCCATGTAAGTTATGGGGTAGTAACATCACACTTTTCAAAACGTGTTTTTCAGCCCGAAATAAGCGCGTTTTTTCAGACAACTGAATCTCCTTGTAACAGCAAGATTCATCATGCTCACTGCTTGTAGAAGAGCCCACACACTCAGCCCTTAACCCCAGTGTGCAGAAAGTGTCAAAACGTGTTTTTCAGCAGAAATAAACATGTTTCTGCAAGTTTGGTCAACCCCATGTAAGTTATGGGGCAGTAACATCACACTTTTCAAAACGTGTTTTTCAGCCCGAAATAAACGCGTTTTTTCAGACAACTGAATCTCCTTGTAACAGCAAGGCTCAGAAGAGCCCACACACTCAGCCCTTAACCCCAGTGTACAGAAAGTGTCAAAACGTGTTTTTCAGCAGAAATAAACATGTTTCTGCAAGTTTGGTCAACCCCATGTAAGTTATGGGGCAGTAACATCACACTTTTCAAAACGTGTTTTTCAGCCCGAAATAAAACGCGTTTTTTCAGACAACTGAATCTCCTTGTAACAGCAAGGCTCAGAAGTGCCCACACACTCAGCCCTTAACCCCAGTGTGCAGAAAGTGTCAAAACGTGTTTTTCAGCAGAAATAAACATGTTTCTGCAAGTTTGGTCAACCCCATGTAAGTTATGGGGCAGTAACATTACAATTTTCAAAACGTGTTTTTCAGCCCGAAATAAACGCGTTTTTTCAGACAACTGAATCTCCTTGTAACAGCAAGGCTCAGAAGAGCCCACACACTCAGCCCTTAACCCCAGTGTACAGAAAGTGCCAAAACGTGTTTTTCAGCAGAAATAAACATGTTTCTGCAAGTTTGGTCAACCCCATGTAAGTTATGGGGCAGTAACATCACATTTTCAAAACGTGTTTTTCAGCCCGAAATAAACGCGTTTTTTCAGACAACTGAATCTCCTTGTAACAGCAAGGCTCAGAAGTGCCCACACACTCAGCCCTTAACCCCAGTGTGCAGAAAGGGTCAAAATGTGTTTTTCAGCAGAAATAAACATGTTTCTGCAAGTTTGGTCAACCCCATGTAAGTTATGGGGCATTAACATCACACTTTTCAAAACGTGTTTTTCAGCCCGAAATAAGCGCGTTTTTTCAGACAACTGAATCTCCTTGTAACAGCAAGGCTCAGAAGAGCCCACACACTCAGCCCTTAACCCCAGTGTACAGAAAGTGTCAAAACGTGTTTTTCAGCAGAAATAAACATGTTTCTGCAAGTTTGGTCAACCCCATGTAAGTTATGGGGCAGTAACATCACACTTTTCAAAACGTGTTTTTCAGCCCGAAATAAACGCGTTTTTTCAGACAACTGAATCTCCTTGTAACAGCAAGGCTCAGAAGAGCCCACACACTCAGCCCTTAACCCCAGTGTACAGAAAGTGTCAAAACGTGTTTTTCAGCAGAAATAAACATGTTTCTGCAAGTTTGGTCAACCCCATGTAAGTTATGGGGCAGTAACATCACACTTTTCAAAACGTGTTTTTCAGCCCGAAATAAACGCGTTTTTTCAGACAACTGAATCTCCTTGTAACAGCAAGGCTCAGAAGTGCCCACACACTCAGCCCTTAACCCCAGTGTGCAGAAAGTGTCAAAACGTGTTTTTCAGCAGAAATAAACATGTTTCTGCAAGTTTGGTCAACCCCATGTTAGTTATGGGGCAGTAACATCACTCTTTTCAAAACGTGTTTTTCAGCCCGAAATAAGCGCGTTTTTTCAGACAACTGAATCTCCTTGTAACAGCAAGGCTCAGAAGAGCCCACACACTCAGCCCTTAACCCCAGTGTACAGAAAGTGTCAAAACGTGTTTTTCAGCAGAAATAAACATGTTTCTGCAAGTTTGGTCAACCCCATGTAAGTTATGGGGCAGTAACATTACACTTTTCAAAACGTGTTTTTCAGCCCGAAATAAACGCGTTTTTTCAGACAACTGAATCTCCTTGTAACAGCAAGGCTCAGAAGAGCCCACACACTCAGCCCTTAACCCCAGTGTGCAGAAAGTGTCAAAACGTGTTTTTCAGCAGAAATAAACATGTTTCTGCAAGTTTGGTCAACCCCATGTAAGTTATGGGGTAGTAACATCACACTTTTCAAAACGTGTTTTTCAGCCCGAAATAAACGCGTTTTTTCAGACAACTGAATCTCCTTGTAACAGCAAGGCTCAGAAGTGCCCACACACTCAGCCCTTAACCCCAGTGTGCAGAAAGGGTCAAAATGTGTTTTTCAGCAGAAATAAACATGTTTCTGCAAGTTTGGTCAACCCCATGTAAGTTATGGGGTAGTAACATCACACTTTTCAAAACGTGTTTTTCAGCCCGAAATAAGCGCGTTTTTTCAGACAACTGAATCTCCTTGTAACAGCAAGGCTCAGAAGAGCCCACACACTCAGCCCTTAACCCCAGTGTGCAGAAAGTGTCAAAACGTGTTTTTCAGCAGAAATAAACATGTTTCTGCAAGTTTGGTCAACCCCATGTAAGTTATGGGGCAGTAACATCACACTTTTCAAAACGTGTTTTTCAGCCCGAAAAAAACGCGTTTTTTCAGACAACTGAATCTCCTTGTAACAGCAAGGCTCAGAAGAGCCCACACACTCAGCCCTTAACCCCAGTGTACAGAAAGTGTCAAAACGTGTTTTTCAGCAGAAATAAACATGTTTCTGCAAGTTTGGTCAACCCCATGTAAGTTATGGGGCAGTAACATCACACTTTTCAAAACGTGTTTTTCAGCCCGAAATAAACGCGTTTTTTCAGACAACTGAATCTCCTTGTAACAGCAAGGCTCAGAAGTGCCCACACACTCAGCCCTTAACCCCAGTGTGCAGAAAGTGTCAAAACGTGTTTTTCAGCAGAAATAAACATGTTTCTGCAAGTTTGGTCAACCCCATGTAAGTTATGGGGCAGTAACATTACAATTTTCAAAACGTGTTTTTCAGCCCGAAATAAACGCGTTTTTTCAGACAACTGAATCTCCTTGTAACAGCAAGGCTCAGAAGAGCCCACACACTCAGCCCTTAACCCCAGTGTACAGAAAGTGCCAAAACGTGTTTTTCAGCAGAAATAAACATGTTTCTGCAAGTTTGGTCAACCCCATGTAAGTTATGGGGCAGTAACATCACATTTTCAAAACGTGTTTTTCAGCCCGAAATAAACGCGTTTTTTCAGACAACTGAATCTCCTTGTAACAGCAAGGCTCAGAAGTGCCCACACACTCAGCCCTTAACCCCAGTGTGCAGAAAGGGTCAAAATGTGTTTTTCAGCAGAAATAAACATGTTTCTGCAAGTTTGGTCAACCCCATGTAAGTTATGGGGCATTAACATCACACTTTTCAAAACGTGTTTTTCAGCCCGAAATAAGCGCGTTTTTTCAGACAACTGAATCTCCTTGTAACAGCAAGGCTCAGAAGAGCCCACACACTCAGCCCTTAACCCCAGTGTACAGAAAGTGTCAAAACGTGTTTTTCAGCAGAAATAAACATGTTTCTGCAAGTTTGGTCAACCCCATGTAAGTTATGGGGCAGTAACATCACACTTTTCAAAACGTGTTTTTCAGCCCGAAATAAACGCGTTTTTTCAGACAACTGAATCTCCTTGTAAAAGCAAGGCTCAGAAGAGCCCACACACTCAGCCCTTAACCCCAGTGTACAGAAAGTGTCAAAACGTGTTTTTCAGCAGAAATAAACATGTTTCTGCAAGTTTGGTCAACCCCATGTAAGTTATGGGGCATTAACATCACACTTTTCAAAACGTGTTTTTCAGCCCGAAATAAGCGCGTTTTTTCAGACAACTGAATCTCCTTGTAACAGCAAGGCTCAGAAGAGCCCACACACTCAGCCCTTAACCCCAGTGTACAGAAAGTGTCAAAACGTGTTTTTCAGCAGAAATAAACATGTTTCTGCAAGTTTGGTCAACCCCATGTAAGTTATGGGGCAGTAACATTACACTTTTCAAAACGTGTTTTTCAGCCCGAAATAAACGCGTTTTTTCAGACAACTGAATCTCCTTGTAACAGCAAGGCTCAGAAGAGCCCACACACTCAGCCCTTAACCCCAGTGTACAGAAAGTGTCAAAACGTGTTTTTCAGCAGAAATAAACATGTTTCTGCAAGTTTGGTCAACCCCATGTAAGTTATGGGGTAGTAACATCACACTTTTCAAAACGTGTTTTTCAGCCCGAAATAAACGCGTTTTTTCAGACAACTGAATCTCCTTGTAACAGCAAGGCTCAGAAGTGCCCACACACTCAGCCCTTAACCCCAGTGTGCAGAAAGTGTCAAAACGTGTTTTTCAGCAGAAATAAACATGTTTCTGCAAGTTTGGTCAACCCCATGTAAGTTATGGGGCATTAACATCACACTTTTCAAAACGTGTTTTTCAGCCCGAAATAAGCGCGTTTTTTCAGACAACTGAATCTCCTTGTAACAGCAAGGCTCAGAAGAGCCCACACACTCAGCCCTTAACCCCAGTGTACAGAAAGTGTCAAAACGTGTTTTTCAGCAGAAATAAACATGTTTCTGCAAGTTTGGTCAACCCCATGTAAGTTATGGGGCAGTAACATCACACTTTTCAAAACGTGTTTTTCAGCCCGAAATAAGCGCGTTTTTTCAGACAACTGAATCTCCTTGTAACAGCAAGGTTCAGAAGAGCCCACACACTCAGCCCTTAACCCCAGTGTACAGAAAGTGTCAAAACGTGTTTTTCAGCAGAAATAAACATGTTTCTGCAAGTTTGGTCAACCCCATGTAAGTTATGGGGCATTAACATCACACTTTTCAAAACGTGTTTTTCAGCCCGAAATAAGCGCGTTTTTCAGACAACTGAATCTCCTTGTAACAGCAAGGCTCAGAAGAGCCCACACACTCAGCCCTTAACCCCAGTGTACAGAAAGTGTCAAAACGTGTTTTTCAGCAGAAATAAACATGTTTCTGCAAGTTTGGTCAACCCCATGTAAGTTATGGGGCAGTAACATCACACTTTTCAAAACGTGTTTTTCAGCCCGAAATAAGCGCGTTTTTTCAGACAACTGAATCTCCTTGTAACAGCAAGGCTCAGAAGAGCCCACACACTCAGCCCTTAACCCCAGTGTACAGAAAGTGTCAAAACGTGTTTTTCAGCAGAAATAAACATGTTTCTGCAAGTTTGGTCAACCCCATGTAAGTTATGGGGCAGTAACATCACACTTTTCAAAACGTGTTTTTCAGCCCGAAATAAACGCGTTTTTTCAGACAACTGAATCTCCTTGTAACAGCAAGGCTCAGAAGTGCCCACAAACTCAGCCCTTAATCCCAGTGTGCAGAAAGGGTCAACATGTGTTTTTCAGCAGAAATAAACATGTTTCTGCAAGTTTGGTCAACCCCATGTAAGTTATGGGGCAGTAACATCACACTTTTCAAAACGTGTTTTTCAGCCCGAAATAAACGCGTTTTTTCAGACAACTGAATCTCCTTGTAACAGCAAGGCTCAGAAGAGCCCACACACTCAGCCCTTAACCCCAGTGTACAGAAAGTGTCAAAACGTGTTTTTCAGCAGAAATAAACATGTTTCTGCAAGTTTGGTCAACCCCATGTAAGTTATGGGGCAGTAACATTACAATTTTCAAAACGTGTTTTTCAGCCCGAAATAAACGCGTTTTTTCAGACAACTGAATCTCCTTGTAACAGCAAGGCTCAGAAGAGCCCACACACTCAGCCCTTAACCCCAGTGTACAGAAAGTGCCAAAACGTGTTTTTCAGCAGAAATAAACATGTTTCTGCAAGTTTGGTCAACCCCATGTAAGTTATGGGGCAGTAACATCACATTTTCAAAACGTGTTTTTCAGCCTGAAATAAACGCGTTTTTTCAGACAACTGAATCTCCTTGTAACAACAAGGCTCAGAAGTGCCCACACACTCAGCCCTTAACCCCAGTGTGCAGAAAGGGTCAAAATGTGTTTTTCAGCAGAAATAAACATGTTTCTGCAAGTTTGGTCAACCCCATGTAAGTTATGGGGCATTAACATCACACTTTTCAAAACGTGTTTTTCAGCCCGAAATAAGCGCGTTTTTTCAGACAACTGAATCTCCTTGTAACAGCAAGGCTCAGAAGAGCCCACACACTCAGCCCTTAACCCCAGTGTGCAGAAAGGGTCAAAATGTGTTTTTCAGCAGAAATAAACATGTTTCTGCAAGTTTGGTCAACCCCATGTAAGTTATGGGGCATTAACATCACACTTTTCAAAACGTGTTTTTCAGCCCGAAATAAGCGCGTTTTTTCAGACAACTGAATCTCCTTGTAACAGCAAGGCTCAGAAGAGCCCACACACTCAGCCCTTAACCCCAGTGTACAGAAAGTGTCAAAACGTGTTTTTCAGCAGAAATAAACATGTTTCTGCAAGTTTGGTCAACCCCATGTAAGTTATGGGGCAGTAACATCACACTTTTCAAAACGTGTTTTTCAGCCCGAAATAAACGCGTTTTTTCAGACAACTGAATCTCCTTGTAACAGCAAGGCTCAGAAGAGCCCACACACTCAGCCCTTAACCCCAGTGTACAGAAAGTGTCAAAACGTGTTTTTCAGCAGAAATAAACATGTTTCTGCAAGTTTGGTCAACCCCATGTAAGTTATGGGGCAGTAACATCACATTTTCAAAACGTGTTTTTCAGCCCGAAATAAGCGCGTTTTTTCAGACAACTGAATCTCCTTGTAACAGCAAGGCTCAGAAGAGCCCACACACTCAGCCCTTAACCCCAGTGTACAGAAAGTGTCAAAACGTGTTTTTCAGCAGAAATAAACATGTTTCTGCAAGTTTGGTCAACCCCATGTAAGTTATGGGGCAGTAACATCACACTTTTCAAAACGTGTTTTTCAGCCCGAAATAAGCGCGTTTTTTCAGACAACTGAATCTCCTTGTAACAGCAAGGCTCAGAAGAGCCCACACACTCAGCCCTTAACCCCAGTGTACAGAAAGTGTCAAAACGTGTTTTTCAGCAGAAATAAACATGTTTCTGCAAGTTTGGTCAACCCCATGTAAGTTATGGGGCAGTAACATCACACTTTTCAAAACGTGTTTTTCAGCCCGAAATAAACGCGTTTTTTCAGACAACTGAATCTCCTTGTAACAGCAAGGCTCAGAAGTGCCCACAAACTCAGCCCTTAATCCCAGTGTGCAGAAAGGGTCAAAATGTGTTTTTCAGCAGAAATAAACATGTTTCTGCAAGTTTGGTCAACCCCATGTAAGTTATGGGGCAGTAACATCACACTTTTCAAAACGTGTTTTTCAGACCGAAATAAACGCGTTTTTTCAGACAACTGAATCTCCTTGTAACAGCAAGGCTCAGAAGAGCCCACACACTCAGCCCTTAACCCCAGTGTACAGAAAGTGTCAAAACGTGTTTTTCAGCAGAAATAAACATGTTTCTGCAAGTTTGGTCAACCCCATGTAAGTTATGGGGCAGTAACATTACAATTTTCAAAACGTGTTTTTCAGCCCGAAATAAACGCGTTTTTTCAGACAACTGAATCTCCTTGTAACAGCAAGGCTCAGAAGAGCCCACACACTCAGCCCTTAACCCCAGTGTACAGAAAGTGCCAAAACGTGTTTTTCAGCAGAAATAAACATGTTTCTGCAAGTTTGGTCAACCCCATGTAAGTTATGGGGCAGTAACATCACATTTTCAAAACGTGTTTTTCAGCCCGAAATAAACGCGTTTTTTCAGACAACTGAATCTCCTTGTAACAGCAAGGCTCAGAAGTGCCCACACACTCAGCCCTTAACCCCAGTGTGCAGAAAGGGTCAAAATGTGTTTTTCAGCAGAAATAAACATGTTTCTGCAAGTTTGGTCAACCCCATGTAAGTTATGGGGCATTAACATCACACTTTTCAAAACGTGTTTTTCAGCCCGAAATAAGCGCGTTTTTTCAGACAACTGAATCTCCTTGTAACAGCAAGGCTCAGAAGAGCCCACACACTCAGCCCTTAACCCCAGTGTGCAGAAAGGGTCAAAATGTGTTTTTCAGCAGAAATAAACATGTTTCTGCAAGTTTGGTCAACCCCATGTAAGTTATGGGGCATTAACATCACACTTTTCAAAACGTGTTTTTCAGCCCGAAATAAGCGCGTTTTTTCAGACAACTGAATCTCCTTGTAACAGCAAGGCTCAGAAGAGCCCACACACTCAGCCCTTAACCCCAGTGTACAGAAAGTGTCAAAACGTGTTTTTCAGCAGAAATAAACATGTTTCTGCAAGTTTGGTCAACCCCATGTAAGTTATGGGGCAGTAACATCACACTTTTCAAAACGTGTTTTTCAGCCCGAAATAAACGCGTTTTTTCAGACAACTGAATCTCCTTGTAACAGCAAGGCTCAGAAGAGCCCACACACTCAGCCCTTAACCCCAGTGTACAGAAAGTGTCAAAACGTGTTTTTCAGCAGAAATAAACATGTTTCTGCAAGTTTGGTCAACCCCATGTAAGTTATGGGGCAGTAACATCACATTTTCAAAACGTGTTTTTCAGCCCGAAATAAGCGCGTTTTTTCAGACAACTGAATCTCCTTGTAACAGCAAGGCTCAGAAGAGCCCACACACTCAGCCCTTAACCCCAGTGTACAGAAAGTGTCAAAACGTGTTTTTCAGCAGAAATAAACATGTTTCTGCAAGTTTGGTCAACCCCATGTAAGTTATGGGGCAGTAACATCACACTTTTCAAAACGTGTTTTTCAGCCCGAAATAAACGCGTTTTTTCAGACAACTGAATCTCCTTGTAACAGCAAGGCTCAGAAGAGCCCACACACTCAGCCCTTAACCCCAGTGTACAGAAAGTGTCAAAACGTGTTTTTCAGCAGAAATAAACATGTTTCTGCAAGTTTGGTCAACCCCATGTAAGTTATGGGGCAGTAACATCACATTTTCAAAACGTGTTTTTCAGCCCGAAATAAGCGCGTTTTTTCAGACAACTGAATCTCCTTGTAACAGCAAGGCTCAGAAGAGCCCACACACTCAGCCCTTAACCCCAGTGTACAGAAAGTGTCAAAACGTGTTTTTCAGCAGAAATAAACATGTTTCTGCAAGTTTGGTCAACCCCATGTAAGTTATGGGGCAGTAACATCACACTTTTCAAAACGTGTTTTTCAGCCCGAAATAAGCGCGTTTTTTCAGACAACTGAATCTCCTTGTAACAGCAAGGCTCAGAAGAGCCCACACACTCAGCCCTTAACCCCAGTGTACAGAAAGTGTCAAAACGTGTTTTTCAGCAGAAATAAACATGTTTCTGCAAGTTTGGTCAACCCCATGTAAGTTATGGGGCAGTAACATCACACTTTTCAAAACGTGTTTTTCAGCCCGAAATAAACGCGTTTTTCAGACAACTGAATCTCCTTGTAACAGCAAGGCTCAGAAGTGCCCACAAACTCAGCCCTTAATCCCAGTGTGCAGAAAGGGTCAAAATGTGTTTTTCAGCAGAAATAAACATGTTTCTGCAAGTTTGGTCAACCCCATGTAAGTTATGGGGCAGTAACATCACACTTTTCAAAACGTGTTTTTCAGACCGAAATAAACGCGTTTTTTCAGACAACTGAATCTCCTTGTAACAGCAAGGCTCAGAAGAGCCCACACACTCAGCCCTTAACCCCAGTGTACAGAAAGTGTCAAAACGTGTTTTTCAGCAGAAATAAACATGTTTCTGCAAGTTTGGTCAACCCCATGTAAGTTATGGGGCAGTAACATTACAATTTTCAAAACGTGTTTTTCAGCCCGAAATAAACGCGTTTTTTCAGACAACTGAATCTCCTTGTAACAGCAAGGCTCAGAAGAGCCCACACACTCAGCCCTTAACCCCAGTGTACAGAAAGTGCCAAAACGTGTTTTTCAGCAGAAATAAACATGTTTCTGCAAGTTTGGTCAACCCCATGTAAGTTATGGGGCAGTAACATCACATTTTCAAAACGTGTTTTTCAGCCCGAAATAAACGCGTTTTTTCAGACAACTGAATCTCCTTGTAACAGCAAGGCTCAGAAGTGCCCACACACTCAGCCCTTAACCCCAGTGTGCAGAAAGGGTCAAAATGTGTTTTTCAGCAGAAATAAACATGTTTCTGCAAGTTTGGTCAACCCCATGTAAGTTATGGGGCATTAACATCACACTTTTCAAAACGTGTTTTTCAGCCCGAAATAAGCGCGTTTTTTCAGACAACTGAATCTCCTTGTAACAGCAAGGCTCAGAAGAGCCCACACACTCAGCCCTTAACCCCAGTGTGCAGAAAGGGTCAAAATGTGTTTTTCAGCAGAAATAAACATGTTTCTGCAAGTTTGGTCAACCCCATGTAAGTTATGGGGCATTAACATCACACTTTTCAAAACGTGTTTTTCAGCCCGAAATAAGCGCGTTTTTTCAGACAACTGAATCTCCTTGTAACAGCAAGGCTCAGAAGAGCCCACACACTCAGCCCTTAACCCCAGTGTACAGAAAGTGTCAAAACGTGTTTTTCAGCAGAAATAAACATGTTTCTGCAAGTTTGGTCAACCCCATGTAAGTTATGGGGCAGTAACATCACACTTTTCAAAACGTGTTTTTCAGCCCGAAATAAACGCGTTTTTTCAGACAACTGAATCTCCTTGTAACAGCAAGGCTCAGAAGAGCCCACACACTCAGCCCTTAACCCCAGTGTACAGAAAGTGTCAAAACGTGTTTTTCAGCAGAAATAAACATGTTTCTGCAAGTTTGGTCAACCCCATGTAAGTTATGGGGCAGTAACATCACATTTTCAAAACGTGTTTTTCAGCCCGAAATAAGCGCGTTTTTTCAGACAACTGAATCTCCTTGTAACAGCAAGGCTCAGAAGAGCCCACACACTCAGCCCTTAACCCCAGTGTACAGAAAGTGTCAAAACGTGTTTTTCAGCAGAAATAAACATGTTTCTGCAAGTTTGGTCAACCCCATGTAAGTTATGGGGCAGTAACATCACACTTTTCAAAACGTGTTTTTCAGCCCGAAATAAACGCGTTTTTTCAGACAACTGAATCTCCTTGTAACAGCAAGGCTCAGAAGAGCCCACAAACTCAGCCCTTAACCCCAGTGTGCAGAAAGGGTCAAAATGTGTTTTTCAGCAGAAATAAACATGTTTCTGCAAGTTTGGTCAACCCCATGTAAGTTATGGGGCAGTAACATCACACTTTTCAAAACGTGTTTTTCAGCCCGAAATAAACGCGTTTTTTCAGACAACTGAATCTCCTTGTAACAGCAAGGCTCAGAAGAGCCCACACACTCAGCCCTTAACCCCAGTGTGCAGAAAGTGTCAAAACGTGTTTTTCAGCAGAAATAAACATGTTTCTGCAAGTTTGGTCAACCCCATGTAAGTTATGGGGTAGTAACATCACACTTTTCAAAACGTGTTTTTCAGCCCGAAATAAACGCGTTTTTTCAGACAACTGAATCTCCTTGTAACAGCAAGGCTCAGAAGTGCCCACACACTCAGCCCTTAACCCCAGTGTGCAGAAAGGGTCAAAATGTGTTTTTCAGCAGAAATAAACATGTTTCTGCAAGTTTGGTCAACCCCATGTAAGTTATGGGGTAGTAACATCACACTTTTCAAAACGTGTTTTTCAGCCCGAAATAAGCGCGTTTTTTCAGGCAACTGAATCTCCTTGTAACAGCAAGGCTCAGAAGAGCCCACACACTCAGCCCTTAACCCCAGTGTGCAGAAAGTGTCAAAACGTGTTTTTCAGCAGAAATAAACATGTTTCTGCAAGTTTGGTCAACCCCATGTAAGTTATGGGGTAGTAACATCACACTTTTCAAAACGTGTTTTTCAGCCCGAAATAAGCGCGTTTTTTCAGACAACTGAATCTCCTTGTAACAGCAAGGCTCAGAAGAGCCCACACACTCAGCCCTTAACCCCAGTGTACAGAAAGTGTCAAAACATGTTTTTCAGCAGAAATAAACATGTTTCTGCAAGTTTGGTCAACCCCATGTAAGTTATGGGGTAGTAACATCACACTTTTCAAAACGTGTTTTTCAGCCCGAAATAAGCGCGTTTTTTCAGACAACTGAATCTCCTTGTAACAGCAAGGCTCAGAAGTGCCCACACACTCAGCCCTTAACCCCAGTGTGCAGAAAGGGTCAAAATGTGTTTTTCAGCAGAAATAAACATGTTTCTGCAAGTTTGGTCAACCCCATGTAAGTTATGGGGCATTAACATCACACTTTTCAAAACGTGTTTTTCAGCCCGAAATAAGCGCGTTTTTTCAGACAACTGAATCTCCTTGTAACAGCAAGGCTCAGAAGAGCCCACACACTCAGCCCTTAACCCCAGTGTGCAGAAAGGGTCAAAATGTGTTTTTCAGCAGAAATAAACATGTTTCTGCAAGTTTGGTCAACCCCATGTAAGTTATGGGGCATTAACATCACACTTTTCAAAACGTGTTTTTCAGCCCGAAATAAGCGCGTTTTTTCAGACAACTGAATCTCCTTGTAACAGCAAGGCTCAGAAGAGCCCACACACTCAGCCCTTAACCCCAGTGTGCAGAAAGGGTCAAAATGTGTTTTTCAGCAGAAATAAACATGTTTCTGCAAGTTTGGTCAACCCCATGTAAGTTATGGGGCATTAACATCACACTTTTCAAAACGTGTTTTTCAGCCCGAAATAAGCGCGTTTTTTCAGACAACTGAATCTCCTTGTAACAGCAAGGCTCAGAAGAGCCCACACACTCAGCCCTTAACCCCAGTGTACAGAAAGTGTCAAAACGTGTTTTTCAGCAGAAATAAACATGTTTCTGCAAGTTTGGTCAACCCCATGTAAGTTATGGGGCAGTAACATCACACTTTTCAAAACGTGTTTTTCAGCCCGAAATAAACGCGTTTTTTCAGACAACTGAATCTCCTTGTAACAGCAAGGCTCAGAAGAGCCCACACACTCAGCCCTTAACCCCAGTGTACAGAAAGTGTCAAAACGTGTTTTTCAGCAGAAATAAACATGTTTCTGCAAGTTTGGTCAACCCCATGTAAGTTATGGGGCAGTAACATCACACTTTTCAAAACGTGTTTTTCAGCCCGAAATAAACGCGTTTTTTCAGACAACTGAATCTCCTTGTAACAGCAAGGCTCAGAAGAGCCCACAAACTCAGCCCTTAACCCCAGTGTGCAGAAAGGGTCAAAATGTGTTTTTCAGCAGAAATAAACATGTTTCTGCAAGTTTGGTCAACCCCATGTAAGTTATGGGGCAGTAACATCACACTTTTCAAAACGTGTTTTTCAGCCCGAAATAAACGCGTTTTTTCAGACAACTGAATCTCCTTGTAACAGCAAGGCTCAGAAGAGCCCACACACTCAGCCCTTAACCCCAGTGTGCAGAAAGTGTCAAAACGTGTTTTTCAGCAGAAATAAACATGTTTCTGCAAGTTTGGTCAACCCCATGTAAGTTATGGGGTAGTAACATCACACTTTTCAAAACGTGTTTTTCAGCCCGAAATAAACGCGTTTTTTCAGACAACTGAATCTCCTTGTAACAGCAAGGCTCAGAAGTGCCCACACACTCAGCCCTTAACCCCAGTGTGCAGAAAGGGTCAAAATGTGTTTTTCAGCAGAAATAAACATGTTTCTGCAAGTTTGGTCAACCCCATGTAAGTTATGGGGTAGTAACATCACACTTTTCAAAACGTGTTTTTCAGCCCGAAATAAGCGCGTTTTTTCAGACAACTGAATCTCCTTGTAACAGCAAGGCTCAGAAGAGCCCACACACTCAGCCCTTAACCCCAGTGTGCAGAAAGTGTCAAAACGTGTTTTTCAGCAGAAATAAACATGTTTCTGCAAGTTTGGTCAACCCCATGTAAGTTATGTGGTAGTAACATCACACTTTTCAAAACGTGTTTTTCAGCCCGAAATAAGCGCGTTTTTTCAGACAACTGAATCTCCTTGTAACAGCAAGGCTCAGAAGAGCCCACACACTCAGCCCTTAACCCCAGTGTACAGAAAGTGTCAAAACATGTTTTTCAGCAGAAATAAACATGTTTCTGCAAGTTTGGTCAACCCCATGTAAGTTATGGGGCAGTAACATTACACTTTTCAAAACGTGTTTTTCAGCCCGAAATAAACGCGTTTTTTCAGACAACTGAATCTCCTTGTAACAGCAAGGCTCAGAAGAGCCCACACACTCAGCCCTTAACCCCAGTGTACAGAAAGTGTCAAAACGTGTTTTTCAGCAGAAATAAACATGTTTCTGCAAGTTTGGTCAACCCCATGTAAGTTATGGGGCAGTAACATCACACTTTTCAAAACGTGTTTTTCAGCCCGAAATAAGCGCGTTTTTTCAGACAACTGAATCTCCTTGTAACAGCAAGGCTCAGAAGAGCCCACACACTCAGCCCTTAACCCCAGTGTACAGAAAGTGTCAAAACGTGTTTTTCAGCAGAAATAAACATGTTTCTGCAAGTTTGGTCAACCCCATGTAAGTTATGGGGCAGTAACATCACACTTTTCAAAACGTGTTTTTCAGCCCGAAATAAACGCGTTTTTTCAGACAACTGAATCTCCTTGTAACAGCAAGGCTCAGAAGTGCCCACAAACTCAGCCCTTAATCCCAGTGTGCAGAAAGGGTCAAAATGTGTTTTTCAGCAGAAATAAACATGTTTCTGCAAGTTTGGTCAACCCCATGTAAGTTATGGGGCAGTAACATCACACTTTTCAAAACGTGTTTTTCAGCCCGAAATAAACGCGTTTTTTCAGACAACTGAATCTCCTTGTAACAGCAAGGCTCAGAAGAGCCCACACACTCAGCCCTTAACCCCAGTGTACAGAAAGTGTCAAAACGTGTTTTTCAGCAGAAATAAACATGTTTCTGCAAGTTTGGTCAACCCCATGTAAGTTATGGGGCAGTAACATTACAATTTTCAAAACGTGTTTTTCAGCCCGAAATAAACGCGTTTTTTCAGACAACTGAATCTCCTTGTAACAGCAAGGCTCAGAAGAGCCCACACACTCAGCCCTTAACCCCAGTGTACAGAAAGTGCCAAAACGTGTTTTTCAGCAGAAATAAACATGTTTCTGCAAGTTTGGTCAACCCCATGTAAGTTATGGGGCAGTAACATCACATTTTCAAAACGTGTTTTTCAGCCCGAAATAAACGCGTTTTTTCAGACAACTGAATCTCCTTGTAACAGCAAGGCTCAGAAGTGCCCACACACTCAGCCCTTAACCCCAGTGTGCAGAAAGTGTCAAAACGTGTTTTTCAGCAGAAATAAACATGTTTCTGCAAGTTTGGTCAACCCCATGTAAGTTATGGGGCAGTAACATTACAATTTTCAAAACGTGTTTTTCAGCCCGAAATAAACGCGTTTTTTCAGACAACTGAATCTCCTTGTAACAGCAAGGCTCAGAAGAGCCCACACACTCAGCCCTTAACCCCAGTGTACAGAAAGTGCCAAAACGTGTTTTTCAGCAGAAATAAACATGTTTCTGCAAGTTTGGTCAACCCCATGTAAGTTATGGGGCAGTAACATCACATTTTCAAAACGTGTTTTTCAGCCCGAAATAAACGCGTTTTTTCAGACAACTGAATCTCCTTGTAACAGCAAGGCTCAGAAGTGCCCACACACTCAGCCCTTAACCCCAGTGTGCAGAAAGGGTCAAAATGTGTTTTTCAGCAGAAATAAACATGTTTCTGCAAGTTTGGTCAACCCCATGTAAGTTATGGGGCATTAACATCACACTTTTCAAAACGTGTTTTTCAGCCCGAAATAAGCGCGTTTTTTCAGACAACTGAATCTCCTTGTAACAGCAAGGCTCAGAAGAGCCCACACACTCAGCCCTTAACCCCAGTGTACAGAAAGTGTCAAAACGTGTTTTTCAGCAGAAATAAACATGTTTCTGCAAGTTTGGTCAACCCCATGTAAGTTATGGGGCAGTAACATCACACTTTTCAAAACGTGTTTTTCAGCCCGAAATAAGCGCGTTTTTTCAGACAACTGAATCTCCTTGTAACAGCAAGGCTCAGAAGAGCCCACACACTCAGCCCTTAACCCCAGTGTACAGAAAGTGTCAAAACGTGTTTTTCAGCAGAAATAAACATGTTTCTGCAAGTTTGGTCAACCCCATGTAAGTTATGGGGCATTAACATCACACTTTTCAAAACGTGTTTTTCAGCCCGAAATAAGCGCGTTTTTTCAGACAACTGAATCTCCTTGTAACAGCAAGGCTCAGAAGAGCCCACACACTCAGCCCTTAACCCCAGTGTACAGAAAGTGTCAAAACGTGTTTTTCAGCAGAAATAAACATGTTTCTGCAAGTTTGGTCAACCCCATGTAAGTTATGGGGCAGTAACATCACACTTTTCAAAACGTGTTTTTCAGCCCGAAATAAGCGCGTTTTTTCAGACAACTGAATCTCCTTGTAACAGCAAGGCTCAGAAGAGCCCACACACTCAGCCCTTAACCCCAGTGTACAGAAAGTGTCAAAACGTGTTTTTCAGCAGAAATAAACATGTTTCTGCAAGTTTGGTCAACCCCATGTAAGTTATGGGGCAGTAACATCACACTTTTCAAAACGTGTTTTTCAGCCCGAAATAAACGCGTTTTTTCAGACAACTGAATCTCCTTGTAACAGCAAGGCTCAGAAGTGCCCACAAACTCAGCCCTTAATCCCAGTGTGCAGAAAGGGTCAAAATGTGTTTTTCAGCAGAAATAAACATGTTTCTGCAAGTTTGGTCAACCCCATGTAAGTTATGGGGCAGTAACATCACACTTTTCAAAACGTGTTTTTCAGACCGAAATAAACGCGTTTTTTCAGACAACTGAATCTCCTTGTAACAGCAAGGCTCAGAAGAGCCCACACACTCAGCCCTTAACCCCAGTGTACAGAAAGTGTCAAAACGTGTTTTTCAGCAGAAATAAACATGTTTCTGCAAGTTTGGTCAACCCCATGTAAGTTATGGGGCAGTAACATTACAATTTTCAAAACGTGTTTTTCAGCCCGAAATAAACGCGTTTTTTCAGACAACTGAATCTCCTTGTAACAGCAAGGCTCAGAAGAGCCCACACACTCAGCCCTTAACCCCAGTGTACAGAAAGTGCCAAAACGTGTTTTTCAGCAGAAATAAACATGTTTCTGCAAGTTTGGTCAACCCCATGTAAGTTATGGGGCAGTAACATCACATTTTCAAAACGTGTTTTTCAGCCCGAAATAAACGCGTTTTTTCAGACAACTGAATCTCCTTGTAACAGCAAGGCTCAGAAGTGCCCACACACTCAGCCCTTAACCCCAGTGTGCAGAAAGGGTCAAAATGTGTTTTTCAGCAGAAATAAACATGTTTCTGCAAGTTTGGTCAACCCCATGTAAGTTATGGGGCATTAACATCACACTTTTCAAAACGTGTTTTTCAGCCCGAAATAAGCGCGTTTTTTCAGACAACTGAATCTCCTTGTAACAGCAAGGCTCAGAAGAGCCCACACACTCAGCCCTTAACCCCAGTGTGCAGAAAGGGTCAAAATGTGTTTTTCAGCAGAAATAAACATGTTTCTGCAAGTTTGGTCAACCCCATGTAAGTTATGGGGCATTAACATCACACTTTTCAAAACGTGTTTTTCAGCCCGAAATAAGCGCGTTTTTTCAGACAACTGAATCTCCTTGTAACAGCAAGGCTCAGAAGAGCCCACACACTCAGCCCTTAACCCCAGTGTACAGAAAGTGTCAAAACGTGTTTTTCAGCAGAAATAAACATGTTTCTGCAAGTTTGGTCAACCCCATGTAAGTTATGGGGCAGTAACATCACACTTTTCAAAACGTGTTTTTCAGCCCGAAATAAACGCGTTTTTTCAGACAACTGAATCTCCTTGTAACAGCAAGGCTCAGAAGAGCCCACACACTCAGCCCTTAACCCCAGTGTACAGAAAGTGTCAAAACGTGTTTTTCAGCAGAAATAAACATGTTTCTGCAAGTTTGGTCAACCCCATGTAAGTTATGGGGCAGTAACATCACATTTTCAAAACGTGTTTTTCAGCCCGAAATAAGCGCGTTTTTTCAGACAACTGAATCTCCTTGTAACAGCAAGGCTCAGAAGAGCCCACACACTCAGCCCTTAACCCCAGTGTACAGAAAGTGTCAAAACGTGTTTTTCAGCAGAAATAAACATGTTTCTGCAAGTTTGGTCAACCCCATGTAAGTTATGGGGCAGTAACATCACACTTTTCAAAACGTGTTTTTCAGCCCGAAATAAACGCGTTTTTTCAGACAACTGAATCTCCTTGTAACAGCAAGGCTCAGAAGAGCCCACAAACTCAGCCCTTAACCCCAGTGTGCAGAAAGGGTCAAAATGTGTTTTTCAGCAGAAATAAACATGTTTCTGCAAGTTTGGTCAACCCATGTAAGTTATGGGGCAGTAACATCACACTTTTCAAAACGTGTTTTTCAGCCCGAAATAAACGCGTTTTTTCAGACAACTGAATCTCCTTGTAACAGCAAGGCTCAGAAGAGCCCACACACTCAGCCCTTAACCCCAGTGTGCAGAAAGTGTCAAAACGTGTTTTTCAGCAGAAATAAACATGTTTCTGCAAGTTTGGTCAACCCCATGTAAGTTATGGGGTAGTAACATCACACTTTTCAAAACGTGTTTTTCAGCCCGAAATAAACGCGTTTTTTCAGACAACTGAATCTCCTTGTAACAGCAAGGCTCAGAAGTGCCCACACACTCAGCCCTTAACCCCAGTGTGCAGAAAGGGTCAAAATGTGTTTTTCAGCAGAAATAAACATGTTTCTGCAAGTTTGGTCAACCCCATGTAAGTTATGGGGTAGTAACATCACACTTTTCAAAACGTGTTTTTCAGCCCGAAATAAGCGCGTTTTTTCAGACAACTGAATCTCCTTGTAACAGCAAGGCTCAGAAGAGCCCACACACTCAGCCCTTAACCCCAGTGTGCAGAAAGTGTCAAAACGTGTTTTTCAGCAGAAATAAACATGTTTCTGCAAGTTTGGTCAACCCCATGTAAGTTATGGGGTAGTAACATCACACTTTTCAAAACGTGTTTTTCAGCCCGAAATAAGCGCGTTTTTTCAGACAACTGAATCTCCTTGTAACAGCAAGGCTCAGAAGAGCCCACACACTCAGCCCTTAACCCCAGTGTACAGAAAGTGTCAAAACATGTTTTTCAGCAGAAATAAACATGTTTCTGCAAGTTTGGT